>NW_007249964.1:1234845-1292853 GCF_000164805.1 Carlito syrichta | reverse complement strand
GAGACTCCAACTCAAAAAAAAATAAAAAAAAAAAAAAAAAAAGAACTGCTATAAACATGGCTGAGACACACCTTGAACAAGAGTGATGAGGAAGTTCCTGTGAGAAAGGAACTTCCTCATCACTACTACCTCTCACAATAATATATTAAAATACTGTTCATCAGTCATTTCTTTTTGGGTGCATTTCATTTGTTCATCTACCTACTCACCTATACATGTATCCTTCTGTCAACTTGTCTGTCCATCCATCTATCCAGCTATCCACCCATCCAACAATTCTTTGTTAATGTCAACCATTCTTTGTTGATATTCTTGGTGTAGTGAATGGAATAGAAGGAAGAAGTGTGTCATTGTCCTCTAAACATTGCTAGTATATATATTTTTCTTTTTCTCAAACTCCCAACATCTGTAGTGTCCAAAGCCTGAGTATGCTGTTACCTCCTTAACATTTTTTATCTTTTGTGATTTTGACCTTAGGCTAGCGGTCCATCCAACTCATTAAATTCTCCTTGAGCAGCATGGGTTTTCTCATTGAAGCTAAGTGTTCACTAAATTGTAAAGAAAAACAAACAACGCATCCAAGGATATGTATCACTTGAGAAGCACAGATGCCATCCTTGCATTGTGCCTCTGTTTAAGTTTGTACCTGTGTGTCTCGTGTGGAATTACATGGTGAGGAAAGAAGACCTCGCCCTAACAATATACCCTCTGTGACCTTCCAGATGGTTGGATGTATCTTTTTCCTTCCTCCCAGTAGACCCAAGGATGGGGCCCACATACCTGCAATCACTACTGACTCAGCATCAGGCTCCACCTCCATTGTCTTGTGTTGTTTTCTGCACCCACCCCCAAAGCTATTTTCTCAATGGAAGAAGAAGGGGAAAAAAAATTCCGCTGAAAACAATCCAATCCCGATCAGATTCGCATAGCATAATAAACGCTTGTTTGGACATTGCTTGGACTGTCATTTTAGCAAGAATCTTATGTTTGATTAAATAGCTTCTCTGTTATGTATTGAACAAAATGAAATGTATGTCATAACAGATATAACTAGATGATGACAACTTTTCTTGACTGTGAATTTCATTAAAGATATACATTTGTGTTGTATCCCTTTGAATGACAGAAGTTGACAAATAACTGGGGAAAGTTGTTTTCTAGAGAAAAGTTAGCAGCTCGCCTGTTCAGATTTCTCCCAGCCCTAAGACAAAAATAAGGACGGGCCAGAAAAGCAGAAGAAGTTGGGTACCATTAAGTGGGGGGCCCCTGGAGGAGAGAATGCAGAGTAACCTGGGGCAGGCTGGGGGTGAGCTGGCATCTGTTTGCCACAGGTGACTGTTCAAACTTGTTGTCAGCTTTATAAATGTTTAGTTTTAACCTGTCCAGCATGTTGCTTAGATGAACGGAAGGTGAGATTTGTGTTTTTTGTTTTAACTCTTGGAGCCCCTACACTGTGCTAAAACTGTAGTGAATGAAACCAGGTACCGTCCCTGCCCTGGTGGAGGATTGCTTGAATACATTTAAATGCCATCTTAAATGATATAAAGCAGAGGTTATGGACCTGCACCAGGGAGTGTAGCTTTGTTTTCACAGAGCGGACTCTGGAGTTGGACTGCTTGGGTTAGACCACTTACTAGCTGTCCCATCTTGGGCAAATTCCATAAGCATTCAGTGCCTCAGTTTCCCTATCTATTAAGTGGAGATAGTATTCACTTCATAGCATTGATATGAGAAAGAGGATGGCATTTCTAGCCTGGCCTTCTTCTAAGGACTTGTGTGTCATAACTCCTAGATCCACGGAAGACAGAAAATTCTATTTTACAGATGAAGAGACTAAAGTTTGGATGTAAAACAGTTACTGGGAGGATATATAAGGAGAAATGGTGCAGCATGGAGGCTGCACTTGAGATAGTCTGGTTTCACTGCCCTGCTTAGTCCCCTGCTTGGCACCGAATCAGTCCTCTGCACATGCCACTGTTCACAATGCTTGGTCAAGGGATTGGGCTTCCCCAAGGAAGCAACTGTTGAGCTGATATCAGAGAGGCCATTTACCTTCATTCATTTCCTCACCTCAGGGGCAAAAAAGACAGAGCATAAGCAAAATGGATTCCTGATGCTGCCTATGGAGAAAGGGCCGTTTTGAAAGTGCCAGGTGGAGAAGGGGAGGGCATCGAATCGTTTGGCTTCTTGATTTCCCAGCTCCCAGGAGCCAAAGGCATCCAGGCTCCGTTCAATTCCCCAAAGAGGCCAAGCATGGAACAGTAGTAACTTGACCTCTGATTCACCTTGTCCCCTCTCAGGAGAGCACTAGGACTTTGAGGCCTTTTGGGAGGCATCTCAGGGCCCCTTTTTAGCAGTCAGTTGAGAGATTCTTATGGGGCAGAATGAGAGGAATGGGGGAGTAACAGGGCACTCCCTGGGGAGCCAGATCACCTGCTCCCGGCTTTTAGACCTGTGGAAAGTCAACTCATTTTGTTAAATAATGTATTCCATTTACAGATTGGTAAACTGGATACCCCAGCCTCTGCAAAGAAATGTATGCTTGATGCTACCTCTAAATACAATTAAGTCTGGATTCCCTTTTGCTAGTGCTTCCCTCCTTGCTGTCATCAGTAGTTCCAGTATCACAAAATATATGCCTCTGTAGGGCTGTTCTTGGTTCTAGACTTTTCCCATCCCTATCAAGCATAGCCAGACAAAGCCTCAAGGAGATGATTAATTGAACTGAGTTGTGTTCAGGGGTCAAGACACAACAATGACAGACACCCTTGTGGCTGCTTTAGTGTTTTTCATCCAACAGTGCCTTTAATCCAGGGTTCAGAAAGCCTTTTACAGACATTAATTGAAAGTCCAACACCCCGGTGAGGTAGGGGTTATTATCCTCCTATGTCACGGGGAGAGAGCCCAGCCCAGAGAAGCTCAGTATCACTGTTCATGTCAGGCCACAGGGAGAGCCTGTCACACGTGGCTCCTGTGTGTGGGATGTGTTCTCTGCCAATTGCACCCAAGTAGGACCCTGAATTGTCCTGAATGCACACCCACATATTAGGTATTAACTGTCTCTCTTTCAAAGGTGACCTGTTGGTGGGTATTTTCCCCTGTGGCCATGTGGAGATCTGAGAGTGACAGAGTCACATAGATGGGAGAGGGACACAGAGTCCATGAGAAGAAGTTCAGGGTAAATCAAGTACTATACTTCCAGGCAGGTACCTTTTCTATGAAAATGTACACTTGGTCGATTTATTTGGGGACTGTGAGGTAGGTTTATAAATGGTGCTGGGTGGTGGCAGAGTATTGGTGTTGCAGGTGAGACTGGGGGTGACTGGCCCACTAGGCCAGCTTCAGCAGTAAACACAAGTCAGCAGTATACATGTGGTGGTCCTTAATTTGGACCAGATGAAGCTACATCACACGTAGACAGAAAACACGTTGTAGGAGTGGCTGGTTTGGATTTTCCTTCATTGGATGACTGGGGAATACAGTGGAAATAAATGGAATTTATTCTGAGTAAAGTCCAGATTTCTAATATAGATGAAGTGATTTCTCTCTCACCTCTGTTTTTTTTTTTTTTTTTTTGAGTTGGAGTCAAACTCTGTCACCCAGACTGGAGTGCAGCGCCTGCTCCTGACCACTGCAGCCTCAACCTGCTAGGCTCCAACAATCCTTCCGCCTCAGCCTTCCAAGGAACTGGAAATACAGGCGCGCGCTACCACGCCTGGCTAATTTTCTTTTTTTTTTTTGAGTTGGAGTCTCACTCTGTCGCCCAGACTGGAGTGCAGTGGCCGCTCCCGGCTACCGCAGCCTCGACCTGCTGGTCTCTGGCGATCCTTCCACCTCAGCCTTCCAAGTAGCTGGAATTACAGGCATGCGCTACCATGCCCGGCTGATTTTTTGATTTATTGTAGAGATGAGGTCTCGCTGCCCAGGCGGGTCTTGAACCCGCGGGCTCAGGCAATGCACTCAGCTCAGCCTCCCAAAGGCGCGGGATTACAGACTGAGCCACCGAGCCCGGCTAATTTTTTATTTATTGTAGAGATGAAGTCTCACCGAGTTGTCCAGGCGGGTCTCGAATGCGTGGGCTCAGGCAATCCACTCACCTCAGCCTCCCAAGGTGCTGGGATTATAGGCTGAGCCACCTAGCCTGGCCTTCTCTCTCACGTCTTAACTGATTTTTAATTCCTGTGGAGGATTTGGCTGAAGACACTCAGTGAAATTTCAACTTTACATGAATGAGTTCTCACGTAGTATCTGCTTTAGAAAGTTATGGGACAGAATGGACCCTCAGCCCTTGTGAAGGTGACTCTGACTCCTGAAGAAGAGGCATGTTTGAAGAAGTGTGCAGATACGCCTTCCTCCTTGCTGTCATCGATAGTTCCAGTATCACAAAATATATGCCTCTGTAGGGCTGTTCTTGGTTCTAGACTTTCCCCATCCCTATCAAGCATAGCCAGGCAAAGCAGAAGGAGATGATTAATTGAACTGAGTTGTGTTCAGGGGTTAAGACATGACAATGACAATCATCCTTGTGGCTGCTTCAGTGCTTTTCATCCAACGGTGACTTTAATCCAGGGTTCACTTTGGGAGATTCAAAAAGAGCTGCAATTTTAAAATCTTCTAATGTCATACTACTTCACTATCTAGGCTACAATAGGATTTTAGTTGGAGGTTGTACATGCTGTCCTTTTTACCTGATCTGTGGCTAAAGCACTCATATTAAGATGGACTGGGAAGAACATCAATTCCCATCGACATCAAATAGGAATGGCTCATAAAAACCCTACAACTACACCCCGATGCTGGATGGGATTCATCCTGTGTAGTCCTAAACTGGTTAGTATGGAATAGTTCCATCGCCTCCAAGGCACCACTGCCAATACTGCACATGCTATGGCTGCTCCCCGAACCAGATGCACATTTACTGGGTGTTATGTAACTTCCTGGTGCCTTCCCTGAACATGCTAGTCCAGCTTTTTTCCCCAGTCGGTCTTATCCTGGGATCCAGTGTATAAACCCAGTATTGCATGTTTTGTGCATAACTGTTCTGAAGGATCTTATTTTGTGTACTATATGTACCAGTAGTGCACATTACCATATAAGGTAAAAAGAAAGATCTATGTATAAACAAGTGTCATACTGACTGAAACATAAAATAAACCTTGAACAGTGAGAAAAAAAGAAAGAAAAAAAATTAAACGGTAAGTGAAGCTTACCAGGAGAACTTTATCCATGTAGTTGGCCCATCGTGGAGACGTCATCCTAGGATGCTGTGTGTACCTCTGAAAGCCTAGTTCACTCGGGAGGCAGGTGGAAGGTGTTGTTTGATGTGAACCATATTTTATTTTCCTTGAGAAATTCTTGAGCTGATTCTGTGACATGAACATCTAAACAGAGTAACCAGATTCCAATTGCACAACTGAGATAGGTTTATGCATTCTTCTTTCGTTCCCCCTTTCAAACAAAATGGTGAATAATTTTGTTTCCAGGCAAATAACATTCCCATTTTTCACCCTGATGAGTCTTATTTTAATGAGCAATTTGCTTTATCCAGTAGTACATTAGCAAAGTGTTTCCTGATGTTATACAGCAAGTGTTTACATACAATCCTGTAGGACTCCTATCTTGACAATTTCCCCTCTCTAATAGTGAACTACTTAAGGCAGACACTGTCAATACCAGGTACAGATAGTCCAGTTTTGTGGGCCGACCTTGTTAGCATTTGAGTAGTCTTCATACTCTCCTCTGCCTGAAGGGACTGTCACTTATTCTGAGGAGGGACAAAACTCAGTTTTAGTCATTCTCCATGAGAATTCCAAACTCTGCGAAGCATCCCTTGAAGGGATAACTTTGACACTGTGATGCCTGAGACCTGTGGTCACTGTTTTTTAAGACTGATGTTTACAACTCTGCAGAATCTACCATGTGCCTGTTGTGTTGTGGGAGGTCTCCCTGAGACACTTGTTTCTGGATAGTTCGTCGACCTGTGTTTTTAGATGTGATGTTAGTTTGACTTTTTTACACGGAACGAGAATAAGATCATCAACCCACTTTATTCTAATATGAAACAAAAGCCATTGTGACTGAAATAGAGAGTTCTGTGTGACTCACACCACCATAAAATATGCTTTGTACACAGAGTTCCAAAGAGATTTATAACTTTTAGGCACCATTTTATATAGCTTCTGCTGATTAAACTCAAGAGTGGACAAAGTCTTTTTAACTCTCCAAGATAAAAATAACACCTCCTTCCCCACCAAAAAACAAAAACAAAAACAAAAAACACACCCAACTTTCAAGCATTTAGGCTTAAAGTCACAAATTTCTAGATGATGCTCTGTTGTCCATCTCTTCATTGTAATTATACCCCCTTCGGCTTGTCACAGCTCTTCCTCACCATCAAAGACACCATCATCAGATGATTGTATGAAGGGAATTTGATTTAATTATCCATATCATTCTTTTAACTAGAGACAGTGTAAAATCAAATTTGGCTAAGCTTACATGGGTGCCATTTAGAATGATGGATTTTCCCAACCACCACCGTACAGCGTAAAACTTTTATTTTCCCTTTCTTTATTTTAGGTTAAACACGCCTATCAGAATAGCTGTACTGTTGGCAGTATATATTTCAGACAGGTTAGCGTTGCCCTCCTCTGTGATGGAAACTTCCAAAAATGAGCTGTACTTCAACTTTTTAAATATTATTTATGACCTCAAAACCCTCATACTTCTAAGACTAGCTAAATGGTTTGTTAATATGAAGAAGATTGGACCTGATTTATTATTTTAGGATCCAATAGCACATTACCTTGCTTCCTAAGTTCTAATGGCCAAAAACGCTATAAAAAATGAGGCAAATCAGCTTTAATTTCTTAAGAAAATTGAAATCAGCTTAACACACCGATTATCTCATTCCTTGAAATTATCATACATGGTCTTTGTGTGTGTGTGTGTGTGTGTGTGTGTGTGTGTGTGTGTGTGTATGTGTATGTGTGTGTTGCCTTTCTTAAAACATTGGAAGGGAAATGTTTCATTTCAGCAGTACTTGAAGTTGGGAGCTAAAATTATTTCATTTTTAATGGAATATTTATTTGCAATGATGGGATTTAAAAAAATCTGTATCTGTTACATGAGGGACATAAGACAAAGAAGGAGATTGCCTTGTGGCATTCTGTTTGTGACAATTTCACAAATCTTTATTAACTGGGATTCTGTTTGTGACAGTTTTGTTTGTGGCATTCTGTTTGTGACAATTTCACAAATCTTTATTAACTGGGAATAGAAAAAAGCTGTGTGAAGAGGATAACTAGAGAGACTCCATCATCTGTTCCCCTGTAGGTAATTTTTACACCTTTTTCCGGTATTTAAATACTTCTGAACTGCTAGATGTCCATCTGTATCCCCTTCTTGGGTCTCTAAACTAGTATATGAAGCATGACCTTGTAGCTTGCTTTGTTTATACATCTGTCGGGACAATATGTTATCTTTCCTTAAAAATGCAAATGTGCTCCTTGCAATACAGAGCTCTTCAGTCAATAAATAAATTGAGGTAAAGACTGTACCTAATACCCATTTAATTTAAATTCATTTTATAAACATAAAGACGCCTTTTAAGAGAAGCTTTAATTCCTACTAGCACCTTGATTTGTGGTTGCCATGGAGAATCAAATCTGTCATTTGACAAGAAAAGTCACCCATTTATGACAGCACTTTATCTTGTCTCTCCAGGGGAAGAAAATGTCAAAAGTGAGAGCAGAAAAAAAATAAAGCCTTGAAACACCAGAATTTCTTGATTTCATTTTTATTATTCAGCTATCATATCCTTTCTGATAATAGCAAGTTGGTGAAAATAAATAATGTTCCTACAGTAAAATCAAATATTTCCTATTGGAATGGACAAGGTTCTTTGTGACTGTCAGTGCTGTGAAGTCTGGCACGAAATAGTGTTATTAGATAAACCTACGGTGCCCAAATCCCATTTTCTTTTCATTATAGTGTCAAAATAATTATACCTGTGTAATTTGGGTAAGAAATTGCAGAATAAGTAAAATGGTCCATTGCAAGAGAATGCTTTACGCTTGTGTTCCTTACAGGGTGGGGTTTCTACCAGCTAAAGAAATAAATGCTGGGGAAAGTATTTTCATTTGAATAAAGATGTAGAACAGGTCTTCCGTATTATTTGCTAAATGGGTAGGTAAATGCTATAGTCTGTTACTTTCCCCCACATACCTATTTTGCAAATCAGAGTTTAAAAGGCAGACTATTTCACCTTGTCATGCACTTGGATATTATATTTTCCCCCAGATTTTTAAAAAATGTTTTATCCGATCTGATGCTTGCTTGGGCTTTTTAAAATGGGGTTGTACCCTGGGAGATTGACAAGATTTAGAGTTCCGATCCAGGGGGATTCTTTCACGTGTCTGTGTAATGTGTATGCAAGTACTATGTATGCGGACACATATATGCTGGAAGGATCTTAGCCTGCATGCTGCCTTCAACTCTCTTTTTTTGAGATTTGCATCGCATTAAACAAAAATGTTGGCGTTCCGCTCACATAAGCACATGAAAATAATCTGGGCTGCATCTTTCTCGAGGGGCAATGTTTTTGATTGTTGGAGTATTATATAGCTTGATGTGGTTCAGAAGTGAAGTAATCTTGTATCAATGAGATAGCATTGTAATAGCAAGTCCTTTAGTAAAGGTTTAGTGTAAATATCTGACTGGTAGGGGAGCTGGTTTCTGGAACAGTTATTCCTCTCCAAGATTACGAAAATGGAGAAGAAAAGAAAGGGCTGAACTCTCATTTTCCTGAAATTGGCGCATAGTGCTGGAGTCGTAGCCAATACTGGTTGGGATGTGCTGTGAGCAAGCCTGCAGCACAGTTGTCCCCATCCTGCGCACCCATGTCGGGTGCTGTGAGGCAGGGAGTGTTTTGGTAAGGAGAGGAGGGTAAGGAAAAGGAATGGCTAAGACTGTGACAAACAAACCTACCAATAAATATCAATAAAATCATATTTCCCAGGCATATGTTTCAGTTGCTTCGATCGTGCATGTCAGGCAACTGCATATTTTTACCCAGTGGTTGAACCATTTCCTCTACTATTTGTGTGCACAGGAGTTCTCAATTGCTGAAATGTGAGACATAGTACACTCAAATAGGCTTTATAGGAATGTGCACCAAATATGAATCTGCAGAAGCACTGCGATTTGGAATTAATGCTCCCTTGTGATTTAACATTCCTGGCTCCATTTGGTCTTCTACTTTGATGAAGTTTGTTGCTTTAATTTTATGGGGCTAGAGATGGAGATGTGGTCCGTTCCCCGTTGGGACTCAGATCTCTTTTGTTATTGCTGAAGGTATTGGATGCATATTCCTGGCAGAAAGGGAGGATCTATTTGGAGGATTTTTTTTCTTTTTTTTGTGAAAATGGTCCGCGCTAATTGGTAATAAAATTGCAATATAACACAGTAATTGTAATTTTCATAGATGTTGTAGGATTGTATGAATACAGCACTATCATAGATTTGCTTAAATCCAGTGTGTGTAAATAAGTTAGGTTGACTTTTTTGGATCTTATTTTATTGGATTTTTAAATTTTAAGACTGTATTAATGTACAAGTTTATTATGACATATAATAGCTACTAATAAAACTTTCACCCTGATTTCTGTGGATTTCTGGGTGCTTTTCTTTTTTTAAGTTTCATAGTGAGGATTAGCAAAGACATTTAAGAACATGGCAGAGATGTGTGAAAGGAGGGAATTCTGCCTTCAGTAGCCCAGCATTCTGTCAACACTCTCAAATACCCATCTTTTTATTCTAGTATGAGAACTCATGTTTGTGTAGTCTACTTTCTTGGAGGGTAAATGACACATCTCTGAGATAAGTTGCCAGGGCAATCTTTTTCATATGGGGCATTTTCTTTAGCAACAACCTGCAAACACCCTTTCTTTAAAAATAAAGCCACTGATATTAGTTGACATAGATTTATCACAGAAAAAGAAACCCCAGCAGCCGACTTTTTGATATTCCATAGGTTGATTTTTGAGAGTTGAATTTACCCTGTTGTTAGTAATAAAAATACCCAGCGTATTTAGCACTTACTGTATTTTAGTCATTGTGTACTTTAGGTATCTTATGATACATCTGTGAAGTAGGAACTGCTCTTATCCTCATCTTCCAGAGAAGAAAGTGACGTCAAAGCCGATAAATACATTGTTCTGAGTCCCAAAGCCAGTGGGTGGAGGAGTCAGGATTCAAACAGGCTCCTTCTACAGTCTCCAGGAGAGAAAAAAGAGGGCTGAGAGACAAGGGGAATATTTAAATACATTTTGGTCATTATTCTTATGTTAACAACTCACATATAAGGTATCAGCTCAGTACATTGTGAACCAATTCTCACATGCTGAAAAATTAGAGATTTACAAGAAAACTCAGCACTTTCCATTGAATGAAGCTTCTTTGCTTCTGCAGTAATGAAAGTAACAGGAACCTTATTTACATTTCAGAAATAGTTTTCTCAAATTTCCTGTTTTGCCCGAGTTTGTGTGTCCCCTCTCTTTCTCTCCCTCTGTTGTGCCTCCTGCCCACGCACTTGCTATAAAGCAAGACAGACTCGTTTGTCGATTTCACAGAGAAATATGCACCATATATCTTTGCTAGGGAAGGACTGTTGCTACCTCTCCCAAATATTTTAATCATCTAAGCAAGGGCAACTGTTGTTCTTTCCACAGATGTTAGCTCCTTTCCCTCAGTTTGGCGTGACTTTTTGGCTATGCTTTTTGGAAACTTTTTGTCTGTCCAAATTAACTTTACCTGAAGGCTTGCTTCATTGTGTTATTAATGTAGTCAAATTATAGTCATGTTTTAATAACTTAATTGGATGAAAAAGAACACTCTGAACTGAAAAGTAAAATGGTGCTGTTTATGAAACTGTTCTTGCATATTCCTGCAGATCTGCGAAGGCAGATAAAGCAGAAGTTTTCCTGTAGCTCCCACCACACACCTGTCCATAACTATTACTGATAGCTCTCTTCTTTTTAGGTAACTTGCAGCAGGGAAATTGTTAACAGTGGGAAGTGCAATCCTTAAAATATTTTGACTTTTCATACTCATGAAAAAAGACTTGGGCATGTACTCCAGAATTGAAATTCGGGCTTTTAAAAGCATGAAATGAGAGAGGTACTCAGAAGCAAAATGCGTCTTCTTCTTTCACATTGCAATTAGTTAATTCATTGAAATATCACCCCGTCCAACATTTGAGTTTTCATTATTTGTTTTCTCCAGATTGTATCAAAAGCAGTGTTTTCTCAAACATTTAAGTGAATTTTTAGTTAGGACCCCTTTGAGAGCTCGTTTTCAAGTTTTCTTTAATTGAAAGGGAAGGGTGTTTAATGACTAAAAACTAACATGTAATGGGTTATTTATTGCTGCTTGTTAAATTGGTTGGAATTGGTTTGGTCCTAGGCAAAGTGAATATTAGATTTAAGGAGAGTGCTTTCCTCCTTCAGCTGGTCTGTTTTGTTTGAAGTTGTCTGTGTGTCGGGATGCATTCTCAGATGTGTGTCTTGTAGTTCAGATGGGTGGGGGGGAGCTGGGGAGAAGTGTGCTCATGCAGACCTTTCTACGTCTGCCTGTCATTTCCTATGAAGAGCTTAGCACTGAAAGCACGTGTGTGTGTGCATGTGTTACTGAGAATGCACACATTTCCTTTTAAAAAACTGACTATTTGTAAAGAGATGTGTATCATTCATAAGCATTCCAGAGCAGTGCTCCCACCCCATTCTCTTTAGGGCGTTTACAGAGATATGACATGCTTTTTGAAGTTTTGCAAATTATTTGGTTGCAGTTTGTTGATCAGTGTAGCAATATACTGAAACCAGCCCCTAAATACAGTACAGAGGGGATGCACATAGGAAGTTACTTGGTGGTTCTCAGACTGGAGGAGACCCTACCTAGGACTACCTGAGTGCCGGTGGTTCTGATTCAGTGGGTCTGAGTCAGGGCCCAGAAATCTGTATTTTTAAACGAGTTCCTCTGGTGATTCCAATCCAGGTATCCCATAGTCTTTTACATATGTCCTAGAAGTTAGGGCACTGTCCTTACCAGTTCACCATCAAGAAGTGCTGCATCAAAAGTCTAGAGTGGCCAGGCTTGATGGCTCACACCTGTAACCAATCCCAACACTTTGGGAGGCCAAGGAGGGAGAAGCTCTTGAACCCAGGAGTTCAAGACCAGCCTGGTCAATATAGCGAGACCTCATCTCTGCAAAAACAAAATTGGGAGGCTGAGGCAGAAGGATCGTCTGAGCTCAGGGGGTTGAGGCTGCGGTGAGCCAGGATCATGCCACTGCACTCTGGCTTAAGTGACAGAGAGAGACCCTGTCTCCAAAAACAAAACCAAAAAAATTAAGTATAAAATTCTAGGGAGGCATTCCTCATACCTTGGTATGCACAAGATCAGCTGTAGATCTTGTCAAAATGCAGATTCTTGTTCAGTAGGGTCTAGGGTGGGGGTTGGAACCCTGCATCTTTATCAGGCTCCCTGGTGATGTTAATGCTTCTGGTCAAGACCACACTTGGAGCAACAAGCTTCCATCATTTATCTTGCAGGGACTTTGAAAATAAAGGAAAATTGCAAAGCCAACTCTTGGGGTGCTTTTTGTCTCTGTGGTTTTCTCTTAAACGTCCCCCTCTCTCTGTGCCTCACTCTTGCTTCATTGTATAACCACGTCTGCAAACATGCAGGAGCGGTTTCGCAAAAAGTGAAAACACAGCTGGTATGTGGAGGCACAAAGATTCTAGATTAGCCCGAGCGACCCTAGTTCTGATCACCCTGGAGGAATACAGATCTCTCAGCTGAACAGAGGGGCTTTAAGATTCTTTGGAGATACCTCCTCTTACCTCTTCTATTGCAGCTGTTATGTAAGAAAATAGAGGGAATGTAGTTTTAAACTCCAGGGTCATTGGAGAGGGACATCTTGCAAGGAAGGGAGGCAGGGTAAAAGAAGTAACATTCTTGGTCACGATTTTCCTGCTAAAGTATAAATATTTGCTTTGTAAAGGATTTGACGGCAGACAAGGTGGTTTGGTGGAAATATTCAAAGTCCTGCCAGCTCTGTTTCAGAGTTACAGCCCCTTTAATCTTGATCTGTTCATTGTCTTAAGCAGAGATGTCTGGTTTGTAATGAGTTTTTAGGACATTATCACTCTGCATAAAAAGGGATGAGGAAAGTCTTACCTTAAAGACTTCATATTTTTATCTGTAGAAGGCAGACACTCTTATGATGTTGGTGTCTGAGCTTGGTTCATACTCGTGAATTTTCTTTACACTTGGGCTCTTCGGAAGAGGAGTGTGGCCAGTGGACTCAACTTCAAATGTTATGAGCATTTGGTGATGGTATTTATTTCCTCAATGAAAATAGGATTTCAAGCCGGGCTTGGTGGCTCAGCCTGTAATCCCGCGCCTTTGGGAGGCTGAGGTGAGTGGATTGCCTGAGCCCGCGGGTTCGAGACCCGCCTGGGCAGTGAGACCTCATCTCTACAATAAATCAAAAAATCAGCCGGATGTGGTAGCGCATGCCTGTAGTTCCGGGTACTTGGAAGGCTGAGGCGGAAGGATTGCCGGAGCCCAGCAGGTCGAGGCTGCGGTGGCCGGGAGTGGCCACTGCACTCCAGTCTGGGCGACAGTGAGACTCCAACTCAAAAAAAAAGAAAAAAAAAAGAAAATAGAATTTCAGATCCTGTAGATGATATTGACCATCTCAGTGACTTTGGACAAGATCTCTGGGTGGAGAGGGAGAGGTTTGGCTTCGTCTGTTAAAAATCAGGAGCTTTATGAGCCCATCAGTACCAGACATTCTTTGCTGCTGTGTTGAAATCCTATTACAGCCTTCCCTTTGATTCAGCCAGTAGGACTGCCCAGATCACACTGTGAATCTACTTTGACTGTTGGATAACCAAGGTAACCAGGTCTCAAAATATTCATGTGCATATGTCCTTCAGCTTGAAGGATGCTTCTGATAATTCGTGCTTTGAATCAGTTACTCCTTTGCCCGGTGGACATCAGGAAATGTGGTTGGTAGGATAGAGTTTAGGGGAAGGACCTTGCTTATTCTTGGTTTCTGTGTTTAGTTGACTGGTTCTGGCACTTAACATGAAGGCATATATATTCGTATTTTTCTTTCTTAGGATGTTAGAAAGTAGGCATCACTGAGTGAGATAGGATTGTGGAATTTGGGTCCTAAAAGTAACTTGAAGTAGCCTGTATCCTAGGGACCCAAACTCAGATTGTGATGGCAGCCCCACTGGTAGTATAAAATAAATAAGTAGGTGGTGAGCAGAGTGGAGGACCAGAGATCATAGGCATCATCTGAAGGCAGCTGTTGCTGCTCTACTCCAGCCAATTGATGTCAGGACTTTGGGCCATATTGTCAGGTTTTCTGATTTTTCTGGAGATGCCAGAAAGCACTCTTATAAGTAGTAAGAGTGATCTTCACATTCCTTGGAGGTTTGTTCATTTTATCCGTTGGGACTCCATTGAGTGAAAAGGGAAGGAAGGGAGGGAGGCCAGTGTGTGGAATTCATTTCATTTTCTGGGAACACCAGCTGATTTTCTCAGCAATTGAAAAAGCTATCAAACAATAACATTTCACTGCAGTTGACTTGGGAGGGAGGCGGGCACTCCTGCTCTGTGACCATCAAAGAATGACAGGTCTTGACCAAAGCAGTGTACACAGTCAAAAATCTATGCCTTGTCCCTTGAAGTTCAGTCTGCTCAGATATTAAAATATAACAAGAGCCTCCTTTGGATCAGTAAGCCTTGACCTCATCATTTATCCCAGAGAGAATAAAATTATACCTAGAAACTCATCCATGATTGCGCCAACTCTGAATTGTCACTCTCTTGCCCTGCTGGTTCTTGGAATCTGCCATGTCCTTAGGAAAATAAGCTATTATTGCACACGAATCACCTGGGTTTCTAAGTTGCAACCTGTAAACATGGCTGCGATAGAATAAATGCCTTCACATTTCCCCCCTTGGCATGTGGGTTAACTTAAATTCCCGAGTATTTAGTCTTGAGACTAATTTCTATAGTGTGTAAGAGGTTTCTGTATGTAAAGGGCCTTTCATGTTCCCTTTAGAGTGTCTTTTGATGACATTGTTTCAAAAGATGCCGAGTAGTGGGTATTAGAAATGGATATAAATTCACCTTTTGGGGGCTCCAAGGGCGTTTAATTTTAGAGGCCTTGCGGGTAAAAATTTTTCAATTGCTTATGTATCTTTTTACTCTTCTGGCGCAGACTTTTGCCACAGAGAGGTGTGTGGCCACCTGCATGGGGGATGCATGCCTTCATAAATGAGAGAGGTGCAATTCTTCTTTCCTGGACTACTGCACCTTAGGAAGCTATTGTTTTACCTGCAGAAGTACCAACCCAAAGATAGCCTGGAGTTAGCACATACATTTTTAAATTGGGGCCCTGACTTTTCTTCCAGCAAGACCTTTTTTCCGTTGTTTAGTAGCTGGGTAACTTATGCACAGATGGGACTCCGTTTGCCTTCCTTTATGGTTCTGGTATGTTCTACACATTTTTTGTTTATTTAAAAAATTAGGGGATGGCCATTCGATGTATTTGTCCCAATCTTGAAAATAACGGTGCACCCCCAATGCTGTGTCACCATCGCCCTGCCTGATTCTAGCTATCAGGTGCATTTCTAAACTGCTGGTGTTTTAATTACCGTATTGTTCATCAGGTTAAATTGTATTTAATTGGCTTTGTGTTTTATCTTTTTGCTTCAATGAAAGGATTATTGGGGGTATTAAAAAAAACCTCATTTAAATGAAGCTTCATCATCTAAAACACATATAAAAATTCTTTAAGATGTCTTTTATTCCGCATCTCTTTATCTTCCTTCACAAGCTTTCTGAGAATAAGTAGTGCATGTTGAGGTTTATCTCTGCTTTTATGTGCTCTAGCCACATGCTTAACATTGAGCACATTTGAGTTGCATTTCATCGGGCTTTCACAATCCTTTTATAAAGGGACTGATCTGTTAACATCACCCTCTTTAGATCTAGCAGACAGGATGTTCTTCCATACAAAGAAGTGCTCACGGTCTTTCTGGCCAGCCAGTAAGTGAATGATTTCAGGCCTGGTGGGCAATACTTGTGTCCATGCGTAACACGGCCCGACCACAGTAGTAGGCAGCTGCATGTAATTTTGAACTCCACTCATTGAACTGTAATAAAACAATATAAGCACTGCTTGGGGGGAAGATTGGATGCAGTTATCCTTACACAAGGCTCAGGCATATGAAAGCAGTGCTGGCTGACAAGAGGATTTTGAGATTTGATTTTGATTGAATTGCAGAATTGAACAGGCCAGGAATGTCAGTGGAAGGCTAAACGCCTGTAGTGCCATAAAGTTTTATTCATGTGAGGCTTTCCAATATCAAGTAGATGGATTATTGGAAAAGGTGTCAAGGGACATGAAATGGAAGTGCCCAAAACATAAAATGTAGGCAGGAGGGAAAAATTACTTCTTGCTTAGTATATAATTAGGTCTTCAAAAAAAAAAAAGACTGTTCTATAAAATTGTTTATTCTCCCCTCTTTAAAGAAAAAAAAATGACCAACTCATCATATCACTTATCACTTATTTTATTCCTTCAGGAGAAATTGAATTCAGCAGTATTTAGATAGGAGCGTCTTTTATGCCATTCTTTAGTTTTGCTCAAAATTACCATAGGGCGCTAGGCTGTCTTCAAAGGAAAGCGGAGGGGGTGAACTAAGAATATCCCTGTGCACTAGACACCAGGAACTATTTTGTTCAGAAACAAGAGCAGGCCATGTGTTCACACATCCTAACACACTGACTTATTCCGTAACTTGGTAATACATACGGAGTCATACACGCATTTGCATTGGACAGCTGATAGCAAAATTCGCGTGGCATTAGACAGTGGCGTTCATTGGTAATGAGCTGGGAGTTCTGCAGTGAAGCTATGCAGAGGGTGGAGCCGGGAAGGGCACAGTTGATCATGTTGTGGTCCCAGTTCTTAATGCATGTGCTCAGATCATTAGTGAAGCACATCTCAAAATTGCCTGCATGGAGGTGAAGAAACACCTGTAATTTTTCAGTTTTGAATCTATTTGTTTAGCATTTGTAACCAAAGTGATTTCAGTTAAATCATTGAAATTAGGAACATAAACACACTGAGTCTAATATGCAGGTGTGATTTTTCTTTGTCCTCTACCTACCTCTTGTTCTAATGTATTATGTATTTAGAAACATGTTTATTTGTAAATGAGGCATTGTGATGTTAAAGTGGAAAACTTCAGGAAGGGAATTTTGAAGGGCTTATGATTGTAAAGCCCGTTTTCCTTTTTAATGCTCAATTTGTAGACACTTTGGGAAAGAAACGCTGAGCCTTGGGATTAAGTCACCTCTCTGAGTTTTGTGAAACTTTTATTTACCTCATATTCCATAGATCTATGTTATAGTGTATCTGGTTCTTCTTTATTATTGTTTGGTTTTTCTAAAAATAAACTCTATGAATATTTATCTCATCAAACAATGATTCATTTATAAGCAGCCTTTGGAAATAAAAAGCAGCCCTCCATTTGAGTGGTCAGATTGCATGATCAGTACGTGACCCCTTTTAACTTTCATTGCATCCTGCTCTCCCATAGGGTTTAGATGGGCAGAAATGATATCTGAGAATGAGATTGTCTGCTGCTTGTGGAATTAATCCTAATTTGTGTGGGAGAGGAGAGAAAAAGTTGTTGAACCTTGATGAAAGGAAATGCTCACAAAGTTGCAAAGAACTGCCTTTGAACTTGGTAAAATTCTAGGAAATTGTCTTTGCCTGGGCTGCTCCCAGCCATGAAATTCTGGTCTTTAAAGGAGAGAGATACATTGCAATGTTACACATCAGTTTACATCTTGGAGCCTCCTTGCAAGTTATTGCCACATGCACAAATGTATGAAGATTACATTTCACTTCCATCTTACTTTAGCACTGGCTTAAGGTGGGGGCATGCAGGGCACCTAGAATGCGAAATTGAGGGAGGCATTTCTCTCAGAGGCTTACTTTGAACTTGGATGACCCTGAGAGCCACTGCCTCCCTAAATTTTGCACTGAAGGGACCTTGCTTGTCTCCCTTGATTTGGGCCCTGCTGCATTTTTGCAATAGAAAAAGAAATCCTTGACCCACGTAAAGCACAGTCACCTTTTTGCTATTCCTGTAACCAACCCTGTTTTTCTTACCAAAATTTTAAAATGTGATCGATCACACAATGTAGTTTGATTACTGTTTCTATGCATCTCCCTCAAATTGGTAGGCATTTTGTTTCTGAACTAAAAAGCAAATTTGGGTTAGGTCTGGTCATAACATGTATTTTGTTCTTTGATCCTACTGGGGCTACGGTTCTGACATTAGCTAATAAACTTAGCATTCCCACACCTTATTAAGTTGTATAGTTGCAAGTATCCTTCGTGAAAAAGACATGTGCTGGCATCCCCAGATTGAAGTTTGCTGAGCAGGTTTTGAAGGATTAATACTTGGCAATGATTTGGCTCTGAGATTCTGGCTTGGTAATTTGGTGTTCAAAACAGAGACTCTGGAACAGGCATCTTAACTCAGGATTGTAAAGCAGTTGACAGGAATGATCTCTGTTACTGACACTTCAACCACCTTCTGCTAGTTAGAAGTATCTTGCAAAGTGCTCTCCTTGAATTCCTTCCATTTCATACTCAAAACCAAACCCATCGGCTTGGCAGGTACCATTATTGCCCACTCGTTTACAGATGAGAGAATCCCTGCTTGGAGAAATTAAATAATTCATCCAAGTTCACAGCTTAGAAATGACAGACCCTACCTAGCCTTTGAGCCAATGCTCTTAATATCAGTGCTCGTAACCACTGCATAATGTTCACCGTGTTCCATTAATTGTCTAGGGACATTATTATAGGTGTAGTCTGCCTTTTGGGAGAGTTTCTGTCATAAGTATTGCTTAGACCATAACAGTCAACAGCCTTCATTTGCAGAATGAGGAAAACGTTTAGTGCCCATACTGTTTTTTACAGACTTAACAGAGCAGGATTTTGTACATTTCTTTGTGGAAGCCATTCAAGGAGGTGTGTGTAAGGGGAAGGGAAGCAGTGGGAATCCTTAACTCTGGTCAGGGGATAAAGATCTCCTGATAGACCAGGAGGTAACTGTCAATCACTGAGATTGAAATCTTAGAAGGAATCTGTTTCTGCACGAGGGTTCCCTCCCCAAGGCTGGCAATATTCACGTTCCTCGGCAGGGAAGCGTTATGTAGAGCCATCAGCCCATGAAGGGTTCCATGAGGGCTGGCACTGTCTGATGTGTGGTGTGTATGAATGAAGCCTCTTTCCTAAAAGCTGAAATCAGCTTGAGAAAACTGGAAGAATGAGTCATTTGAGGTTCTTCTCTTAGAACATGTCTACACTTGTTTCTGGCTGATTCTAAAGCGTTGAAATTTCCCTGTGATCTTGAGTAGGACGAAAGAGAGAGAAACAGTATCCACCCCCTGCCCCCATTCTGGTGAGTATGCAAGTTTAGCGAGTTTAATATAAATATATTAAAAAGACTAGATTCTTTTAGGAGAGCTCTGCTTATATCTGTTGTAACCTGTGTCTGAGCAGGTTACTGAACACGGAGGAGCGTTCTTTAAATAATCTTGCTGGTAGCATGAGCCTTGTTCACACTCTTCGGAGTAGGTTCTCTCAATTCCCTTGTGTAGCTGGACACAGACTTTGTGGTTCCGTCTCTCCTGAAGTGAAATGTACCCGGCAATGGAGCGAGTTGGCCTTCACTCACCTTCTTCCTTTCAGCTGGAGTGATTCCCACATGGATCTGATACGAACCACATGGTGTCTGGTTGTCAGTCACTGCCTAGGTTGGCAGGTATCACCCTGACTCAGGTTATGCATTTGTTAAATGGGTGTTACTGTCTATAAGCTTGTTGGGCTACCCTGTAAACTAACATGAGAACGTTTGCTGCAAAGGGCCTGGTCATAGAGTGGCTATATATAAAGTCATTACTGCTGTATGTGTAGATGTGATGTAGGTGTAGACAGAGGTAGTCAGGGCACAAATGTGTGTGACTTTTATGATGTTCTAAATAAAATATTTGAACGATCACTAACATGTAGTACAATTTCCCATGCAAAACCCAGATTTCTGGCTTCTCACAGATCAAAAGATGTGGTACTTCTGGTTTCTGTCCCATGCTGGGATCAAGTTCTCATTTAGATGGGGACTTGTCAAAGCTATCAGGTTAGGTAGGTGTCCCACCACTCTCTGGTGTTTGATTCCCTGCCCACTTCATTCCTTGGAAAAGCGACCTGACCCCGTGGGCATTTGAATTTGCAACCCTGATTGGAAGCGTGTCTTGAAATACACGTACCAGCATACACGAGTGTGTAGACATAACTCGTATCAGCACTTACTCCTGCCGAGGAATGTGTAGCCTGATTTCTGGAAAGTGCCAGTGTTTTAAATCCCTCCAATGATTTAAACTTGCTGGAAGCTGTGCATCCCATCTAAACAATGGGATCCATAGAAAAACATACTCATTGGAGAATTACGAGGCATATAATTTTTGTCTTTAGTTTCTTTCGAGTGAATTGTAAGAACATGACTTCATAGGAACCTCTGAGACATTACAATGTTTTGATAACGCTTTGGTGCTACACATAATGCTTTATTTATTTATTTATTTATTCCTTTTTTAAAACTTTTATTAATTTAATCTTTTTTCAGTGTGTGGCAACGGGTTCCCCGGGCACCTCAGCCCTGGCTGCAGCTTCTCCCTCCTCTGCCTTGGGGAAGTTGCCCGGCTCCCTCCCTCCTTAGGGCAGAGGCTCCGGGGCATGTCCTGTCCACTAAGAGTTTACGAGGTTTCACCCACTCCTTAGTTCTTGAACATGCTTTTTCTCTGCTCATTACCCTCCCTGCTTCCTCCCTGGCTGCCAACAACGCATTATATTACCTCCGTCTGCAACCAGAACTGCTACCACCACTGTGCCTGAGCCTGTATTTCCACAGCTATAAAAAAAAAAAAGTCAAGGGTGCTCACAAGTGACAGCACCTTTTATGGAAGCCATTCTAAGAAGAGTGACAGAACCCCCATTTCTCTGTGGGGCCCAGGAAGCTCAGAGAAGGTCAAGCTGTCTTCTACTTTGGTCCTTGTGATAGTCAGATATTCTATGTTGAATACCTGGATTCATTCATTCATTTATTCACCAGTTCTTTTGAATGTTTTTATCTATTGAAAGATAGATATAAATATCTGTCAATAGATATTTATATCTATTATAATGTACTAGATAATACTGTGTAAAACCAGACTTGGGGCTTAATCCTATGACACAGAAACAAACGGGAAATTAGAATTATAGGGAATTTAATAAAGAAAGCCCTTATAAAGGGCTAACTGACTTTGTCTACTGAGTGCCAGGGAGTTTAAACTACCTTAGAATCTTAGAACTTCTTGAGAAGCTTTCTGGGTAGAGCTCATTTTTATTTTCCAGAAATCTTGGGAGGCTGTATATTCCAGGATTCAATGTGGACTTCTGCATCAGCCCTGTTCTGGTTCAAACAAAACACAAGGGACTTCCGTTTACATTGCCAGTGATGTACTTGGCACCACTTTTAGTTGTACAATGCACATCCTTCCCAGCTGTACATGGCAGCTCTGATTGAGGCAAAACTGAGTTTGAATTCTTGCTTTTGCCTCTTACTGTTTATGAACAGCATGTGCTTCTGTGGCCCTCCCAAGCTTGGTCTCCTCATCTGTAAAATGGGGGATACCATGGGTGAAGACAGGGGAAGAGGCCTGTGGAAGCCCTTGATGTCACGCCTGCCACACAGTTTGTACTTGAGAAGTAGCTGCCATTGCTGTTATTGAGATGAATGATCTCCTCTGCACATCTTCTCCACCCAGCCACATTGTGCACTTTGAAAAGGATATCCTTCACATTCGTTTTCCAGAAAATTGAGGTCACGGACTTATTTCCTTCTGGAACCCTCCACCCTCCGGTCTCCAGGGCCACCCCCTCCCCCATCCCTTGGGTTAGGTTACAGCAGAGGCGTGCAGGGAGCATCCCTTGCCAGCATCGCTTGCTGTTCTGTCTGCTGCAGGCCTGTTTGATTTTGGCTGCTTATCTGATCCAGGGAAGAAGCTGCACTCCTCAGCCTTGGATAGGCCAGTTGTGGGCTGGCCCGTAGTAATACAATTATGAAGGTTAACAGGAAAAAGTGGGGTCCGGGAGCAATTCCAGGCAGCTGGCAGTCCTGCTGAATTGGAAGCACCCCACCAATGAAAACTGCAGCAAGAAGCAAATTAAACCTCCTATCTGCCATCTCACTCTCTTCTCTCCCCTTTCCTGTTTGGACTTGAAAGGCGATTGGAGCCAGGGCCCTGACAGTTGACGGAAGTGCTGCAAGGAGAGAGTATTTATTTACAGTGGGTCGTGGCGATGCTTGTTCAGGATGCGGTTTCTTGCAGGAAGTTCTGTCCCCACCCCCGGGTTTGATCATTTCTCCAAAAAAAAAAAAAAAAAAATCCTTGATTGTTTGAGGCCTCCGCTCCAACTTGGAGCAACGTGGTATAACCTGTCTGTACTTGGAGGGTTTGCTGAGTGTGCCCTTGTAGGAGGGCCTGGAGTGGAGCTAGAGGCAGCCAATGGGCCCGGCCCCCTCCAGCTGTGTTGAGGTGCAGCAAAAAGCATTAGGCATTGAAAACAGGGAAGTAGGCCGAGCACACGTGCGGTAAGCTGTGGTTGGCGCGGGCCATTCTGTTCGTTAACAGAAACCGGTGCCAATTGACGTTGATGAACTGGGTGTTGGAGAGAGAAATCACTTTGAGGCGAAGTTGGTAGCTACATTACTTAGGGAGCAAGTATTTAGTTATCAACCCATTGGGCCGGGCTAGCTGGTGAGGCCTCTCTGAGTAGGCTGAGTGCTGAACTGCTTGTCCAGAATTTGGGATGCCTTCTGCCTTCGGGAGCCTTGTAGAATGTTAGAGGGGAGGGTAAAAGGGGAAATGGTATTCTGTTGAAGAGATTATTTTGATTCTTTCTTGGGTCATCGTAAGACCCTGCAGTACTATAGGATTTTCTCATAAGCGGAGAGAGAGTCTCCGTTCTTTATTTAAAAATAAATGCAAGGCAAGAAAAAAGAAAGGCAAAAGGATATGAAGTGGTGCTCAGCTCCCTTCTTCAGTCCCCAAAGTGCCCAGAGCAGCCCCACCAGCAACCGGCAACTTGCTAGAGACACGAGTTCGGGGCCCCTGTGGAGGCTCACAGGGTCAGAAAACCAGTGTGGGGCCTGGCGGTCTGTGCTTGAGCCAGTCTGCCAAGTGATTCTGATGGCATGAGTGTGGAGAAGCATAGAGTTCAGGCAGTGACTTTCCAGCTCTGGTGAGGATCAGGGCACTTGGAGGGCTTGGTGGAACGACAGGTGTGGCACAGAGTTATAGTTAGAATAAGTGCTAGTGGTGTCCGGTGACACAGGAGGGGGAGTCTAGTTAACAATTATGTATTGTCTATAAGTCATTATAAGAAAGGATTTTGAATATTCTCATCACAAAGAAGTGATAAATGTTTGAGGTGATGGACAGGCTAATGGCCCTGATTTTACCATTACACCATGTATACCTGCATTGAAACATTGCACTGTACCCCATGAACATGCACAATCGCCATGGGCCTCTTAAAAACAAAATAAAGCAGCCGGGCTCGGTGGCTCAGCCTGTAATCCCGCGCCTTTGGGAGGCTGAGGTGAGTGGATTGCCTGAGCCCGCGGGTTCGAGACCCGCCTGGGCAGCGAGACCTCATCTCTACAATAAATCAAAAAATCAGCCGGGCGTGGTAGCGCATGCCTGTAATTCCGGCTACTCGAAAGGCTGAGGCGGAAGGATCGCTGGAGCCCAGCAGGTCGAGGCTGTGGTGGCCGGGAGCGGCCACTGCACTCCAGTCTGGGCAACAAAGTGAGACTCCAACTCAAAAACAAACAAACAAACAAAAAAAACCAAATAAAGCTTAAAAACATGAACACTACAGGTGCTGGAACCCCACCCCCAGAGGATTCTGATTGAGCAGGCTGCACGTGGTGGCCTGACAGTCTACATTCTTTCATTCTGTGGTCAAACCTCTCCCTCTGCAAGCCCCTTCCTCAACGTCCCTCCTCCTGGTTTTCCTGCTGCAGTGGTCCTGGACCTTTGCTAAATCCAGACTTCGGGAGTGGCTGTGACCATTGTCAAAAAAACGAAAACAAAACTATGGGATAGAGGAAGCATCTCTTTGCATTATTTGTTGAGGCCACGGCTAATTTGGTACATGATGACAGAGAAGACTTTGGCACCCATGTAACTTTCTCCAGATGTCCCAAAGCCCAGCTCATTGCAAGAGACTTTTGTGAGTAATTTCTGCAGCTACTGAGTTCATCCCTCCTTCTGAGAAAGTCTGTGAGGGTGCCAGATTCTCCTGGGCAGTGTTAAGACTCAGAGGAAATGCCAGTGCTCTCCTGTAGGTGTCTCTCCCAGTGTTTGACTTGATCTCCTAATTTTTTTTTTTTTTGGGTGTGTGTGGCTTTTAAAGGCCTTTAACCTTTTCTGAAAGGTGTTAGTAGGTGGGTATAATTTTCAGCTGACGGGCTCTGCAGACTATGGCAGACACAGGATTCATTTCATAGTCCTTTGAGGGTCTGTTGTAATATGCAAAGTGTATACCGGGTGTGTATGCTGCTCCTGTGCCAAGCAACTCCATTGGCTGATGGTTAATACTGAGAAGCGTGTAGAGTGACAGGGTGTTACAGTATGGAACTGTGCAGAAGGAATGAAAATCTGGGACATCTGGGACATACCACAGAGGTGGCGTACCATGTTTGGCCAGGGTTTTGAGCCAGTTCTCCAGATGTCTCAGGAGGGAGGTATAGAATCACCAGCAGAGGCAATGGCTAGAGCTGTTTCCAGCTCTGCCTTCTAAGATGTTTGATGTTTGAGAACAAAGTTATGTAGGAATGGCTTCTGAATTGGAAACTTCTGGTGAAGGTGTCATTAAGAACTTGATTGTTGAGTCCTCTTCATGCAAATAATATTGGGCAGAATGGAAGAATTTTATAATGGACAAAAGGCAGGAGTTCTTATAAAATACAGAAAATAGTTTTCCCCAAACTCCCCGCCCCCCACCCAAATATTCTTCTATCATCTGAGTAGGGTTGACGGGCTGCCAAGTTGCTTAGGGGACTCAGATAAGAATGGAGTTTGGGCTGGGCTCGGTGGCTCAGCCTGTAGTCCCAGCACTTTGGGAGGCCGAGGTGAGTGGATTGCCTGAGCCCGCGGGTTTGAGACCTGCCTGGGCAACTTGGCGAGACCTCATCTCTACAATAAATCAAAAAAAAATTAGCCGGGTGTGGTAGCGCGCGCCTGTACTTCCAGCTACTTGGAAGGCTGAGGCGGAAGGATCGCCGGAGCCCAGCAGGTCGAGACTGTGGTGGCTGGGAGCGGCCACTGCTCTCTAGTCTGAGCACAGAGCGAGACTCCAACTCAAAACAAACAAACAAACAAACAAACAAAACCAAAAACCAAAACAAAACAAAAAGAATGGAGTTTGACTAGTGGCTGCCCCTCTTTCTTGTTGAGCACTGGTGCCATGGCTTGCTTCTCACAAGCCAGACGAGTCCAAGAACTTGGGGCTGTAGGAAGTAGAATGCCCTGGAGGCTTGCAGCACTGATTTAAGATTCCACCAGTAGCCCTGGCTTTGGACATGTTCCTTTACCTCTCCAAATGGTTTCCTCTTAGTGATGATGGGGCATAGTAGTATCACTCTCCTAAGAGTGAGAAGACTGAGTGAAGTGATGTCGCTAGAACAGTTAGCACAGGGCCTGTGTCTTAGTGACTCCTCACTCTGTTGTCTGCTCAAGGTCTTGTGTAAAAGAAAGAGCAGGCTGGGTGCAGTGACTCATGCCTGTAATCCCAGCACTTTGGGAGGCCGAGACAAGCAGACTGTGTGAGCCCAAGGGTTTGAGACCTGCCTGGGCAACTAGGCAAGATCTCATCGCTAATAAACCAAAAAATTAGCTGGGAGTGGTGGTGCATTCCTGTAGTTCCAGCTACTTGGAAGGCTGAGGCAGGATTGCCTGAACCCAGCAGGTTAAGGCTGCAGTGGCCTTGAGTATGCCACTGCATTCCAGCCTGGGCTACAGAGTGAGACTTGATTTTAAAACAAAGAAAAGAAAGAAAGAGCAAAACAAACAAAACCTGAATTGCTAGGCCAATCTAGGGCAAAGTTTCTCAACCTCGGCACTGTTGACATTTGGGGTCAGAACGTTCTTTGTTGTGGGGTCTGTGCTGTGCATCGTGGGAGGTGTAGCAGCATCCATTCCGTCCTTCACCGTCAGTGTGACAACAAAAACAGTCTCTAGACATTTCCACACGTCCCCTGGGAGTCCATGCCACCCCTGATGAGAACAGCTGATCTGGAGCACTGTTCATTGAGGGAGTTGGGCCATGATTTACAAAGTTATTTGTTCTGACTAAGGCACAGCTTAAGCTAGGTCTCTCATCTAGAATATGGAGAAAGAATTTCACAAGAAGCAGCTGGAAAAACAGTTTTATACGGTTTGTAACAGGTGATGCAGTTGCCTTTTGAAAACCAATCAACCAATATTTACTGAAATGCTATCATATCTGACAGGAAAAAATTCCTAACCTGAACCTGGTTTATGCTTTTCATTTAATACCAGTTTTATTTTTTAATTTGAGGAATGAAGTCTTTTACCTGATTATTTTTCTGATTGTTTTCTTCTGTATTTTTATTTTTAGTTATGGTAAAATATACATAACGTAACTTATCCTGTTAGCCATTTTAGGTGTATGGTTCATGTTGTTAAGTGCGTTCATGTTGTTAAGTGCATTCATGTTGTTATGCATTCAGAATCCAGGACATTTTCATCTTACATAACTAAAACTTGTACCCATTAAGCACCAACGCCTTTCTCCCTCTCCTCATGGCCCTTGGCGCCCACCATTCTACTTTCTGTCTCTATGAATTTGATGACTCATAGAAGTGGAATCAGGTAGTCTTTTTGTGACTGGCATATTCCACCTAGCATAATGTTCTCAAGCTTTGTGCATGTTACAGCATGATCCAGCATTTCCTTCCTTTTTAAGACTGAATAATATTCTATTGTATACCTTGCTGGACACATGGGCTGCTGTCACCTTTTGACTATCGTGAATATTGCTGCTATGAACATGGGTGTACAAGTGTCTCTGAAAGTCCCTGCCTTTAATTCTTTGGAAGTATATACCCAAAAGTGGAATTGCAGGATTATGTGGTAATTCTATTTTTTTTAACTTTTATTTATTTATTTTTGAGTTGGGGTCTCACTCTGTTGCCCAGGCTGGAGTGCAGTAGCACAATCATGGCTCATCTCTGCCTCGACCTCCTGGGTTCTGGCGATCCTTCTGCCTCAGTCTCCTGAGTAGCTAGGCTACAGGCACATACCACCACGCCTGGCTATTTTTTTTTTTTTTTTTGGTAGAGATGAGGTCTTGCTATGTTGCCCAGGCTGGTCTTGAACTCCTGGGCTCAAGCAGTCCTCCTACCTTGGCCTCCCAAAGTGCTGGGATTACAGACGTGGATTTTTTTTTCTTCTTTTAAAATTGTCTTACCCGTTCTTAGTGAAGGGAAATAGAACAGACTGTCCTTCAGACTCCTTCCAACCCTTTCTTGAAGGTTTTTGTTACATTATTGCCGCCTTTGATTCTTTCTCTCACTCCATCTTTGGACACAGAGACACACACAAATTTTTTCAGGAACAACCAAAAGGCAGTCATTTGCATCTATGGTCCCGGTTCTAGGCAGTACTTAGGTAGCCGTAACCACACCATGAGCTCTTTGTCACCAGAACCTGTGCTGCTCATGGCCTGGTGAAGATTGCCTGAGCTCTCCATGTGCGGCCTGGCTCCCTCTCTGCCTGTCTGCCACCTGCAAAGGTAGTCTCATCCTTGTGAAATTTAATGAGGCAGTGAGGAGGAAGATGAGTTGTAGAAACGGCGAGCTGGTGTCTTCCTTCCAGGAGTGCTTTGGATAGCATGTTGTGGTTCCCACCTTACAGCTCTGCTCCCCACCTCTGAAGAGTCCAGTGTCCCTGCTACCTTCCACACTGCCCTGTGGTCTCCACCAGAGGGGGTGGAGAGGGCAGGGTGGATGCTCAGTCCCCCAGCCTGCCTAATTTACTTATGAATATTCCGGTTCTGCATTGACATTCTCAGTGTAAGAAAACAGGAGAGCAGAAAAGCAATATGTTGAAAAGCTTGTATCTATGGAGACTGCTTTTTTTTTTTTTTTCCAAATTAGACTGAAACCTCCCTAAATCTATATAATTCTATTTGCAGAATGGGCCCACTGAGCCTTGTGATGAGGACTAGATCTTGGTCATCAATTCCTGGGAGGGACAAGTGAGGTCCAAAAGACCTAAGGGAGGGACAGTCTCAACATTTGGAGATCTAAATTATGCAAGTAGAGGGGAGCCTGGAGAAGGTGGCTATAAGTCGAAATTCCTACTGTGCGAGGATGTGAAATCCTTTGGTGAGCCAGAGGTTCCTCCACTGCCGGCCTGGAGGACGACAGAGAGTCAGCAGAGATAATGGAATGCACGGGGACTCACTCCACAGCGGGTTACTCTTAGAGGTGGAGAAGAAAGAAGTAGAAAGAGGACTGGTCTTGCTGTTTCACATTTTTGAAAGTAATCCAAAAACACCAGTTCTTTCAGGCCAGCATCGCTCATATTAAATGAGTCTGCCAGAAAAACAAGAATATGGGACACCATTTATTCATTCATTTATTCAGATATAGATTTTTTTTTTAAGAGCCAAGATCCCATTGCTGAGCAAAACCAGACATACAGTCCTTAAGGAGTTGACATGTTATTACATCCCTTTAATTCCTGTGCATAACCAAACATGTCGGATGTGTACATTTTCCTGAAGGTAGTAAATTGTTGTATTGTTTTGTTTGCTTTTTATCCCATTATTTTCATGTAAATAGTAGAGAGAGATTCCAGTGCTGGAATTGCATAAACACATTTTGTCTGAAAGTAAGTCACTGTTATTATTTTAATCTATTTTAATTTCTGCCCCTCCCGTAAGAGGATCATGGAGACTTTTCTTTGGATTCCCTTTCACTCAATCTCATACATGTAACTTTTCACCTCTTAGGACCAAGTTTTTCTTTCTGTCTTCAGGTGGGGCAGGGAGCGGGACTTTCCTTTGAGGGCATGCGTTAGTTCATTTTGTATTGCTATCAAGGAATAGCTGAGGCAGGGTAATTTATAAAGAGAGGTTGCTTATGTGGCTCATGGTTCAGCAGGTTGTGCAAGGATCATGGTGCCAGGATCTGCTTCCAGTGAGGCCTCAGGAGGCTTTTAGTCATGGCAGAAGGCCAGGGGTACTGGTGTGTCACATGGCGAGACAGGAAGCAAGAGAAAGCAGGGAGGGTAATGGCAGACTCTTTTAACCAATCACGGGAACCGATAGAGTGAGACTCACTGCAGGGAGGGCACCACACCATTCATGAAGGACCCACCTCTATGACCGAGGCACCTCCCATCAGGCCCCATCTCCATCAGGCCCCATCTCCCATCAGGCCCCATCTCCCATCAGGCCCCATCATATTTGAACATGAGATTTGGAGGGGACAAATATCCAAACTATGCCAGGGCCACTCCCGTTTCACCTGATACTTTTTTGGTTTGGGTGTCCTGTGCCTCAGCTAGGGGAGATGACTCTAATTCCTGTCCTGCAGAGTTTGTTTTTATCCCCAAAGGCATCACAGCGATGATCTTGTGGACAGGTGATAAACCGACTTGGAAGTTAGTGCTCCTCCAGGACTGAGTTTTCTAATGGGTTGAGAGAGAGGGTAGTGGGGCCATTGCTGAATGTCTGTGATACCCTCTCCTTTGAGGAACACTCAGAAAGACCTGGGGTGTTCGTGTGGTGGTGAAATTGTTGTATCAAAGAGTCTGACAATTTTTAATGCCAGCATTCTGTTTTGCAGAATGGTGATCCAAGTTTGTTCCCAATCAGCTTTGTGTGAAAGACCCTCTTTCTCAACTCCAATAACATAGGGTATTATACGTGAAAATATTCCCTCATTTGATAGGTGAAAAAATGCTATTGTTTTAGTTAGCATTGCTTTGATTGGTAGTAGGGCTAAAGGTTTTGCTTTATATAGGTATCAAGGTTAGATAAAAGTTAGATTACTATAATAGATATTTTGCATTATTCCTGCATGCAGATCCCCATTTGGGCTGGCAAGAGTTTGGTTTCCAGGTATTTTGATGTGTTTCTGTCATCACTCTTTGAGGATATGTTCCAGACTTGGTTTATGACTGCAGTTGGTTCAGTGCTATTGGACTGATATAGTTAATCCTTGAGTTTTTTGTTCTTTTCTTCTTAGTATTATAAGGGGCTATGTGAGTTGATTCCTAAGGGTTTTATGGAAAGAGATGGTATTGTAATAGGGACCATATTTTATGAATCTAAAACTAGGATTTCTGATTTTATGAGAATGAGTCATGTTTATGGGGACAATAGGATGGGATACTTGCAATGTGGACTGTGGTGTTAAATCCAGAAGGTATTATCATCACGAGGGCTGGCATTCCCCACCCTGCACTCCTCAGACCACAAGTTCCTCAACAGATTAATTTGTTCCATACAGAAACTGTTCTATGGTTCAAGTAAGTTGGAAAATATTGGCTTATGCCAAGCTGAATCTTTATTTTATTTTAATTTTAACTGTAGGATCCTCAGGTTTTAGTGTAGTAAATGTACATTACTGAACTCAGAGGGAACTCTGACCATATGTAGAGTTTTCCAAATGAAACTTTTTTCAGTGGCAGCAGGGAGTATTGGGTGGAGACAATGCCTTTTGATGTCTTGAGGAGCCTATACCAGGAAAAGTTTGGGAAATACTTCATTGGAGTAATTAGAAATTCCTACATGGTATGAACCACATTCCCTGGGGATTAAAATCCAGAAATAGTTTTTAAGTTGTATAATAAAGAAATATTAATGTATGTGGAGGGTTTTCTCTCCTCCCCTTCTTTCCTCCTTCTATTTTGTCGTGAAGTCTATTACTTTAAGCTCTTTCAAGAAAAAGAATGATATTACTGGAAAACTGTACATTAATTACCAATTTAAAAACTGAGAAAATGTCATAAAGCTGAACAGGGTGGGTTGTGAAATGGTCATCTAATACCTGGCTATAGAAGCTCAACGAAGACAAAGACAGAGGTGACAGGAGCCCATTAGTCAAGGCTTTAAACTGTTTTGGGGTCATAGGCTCCTTGGTGAATTGGAAAAAATCTCTGAGTCTTTCTACTTCTGTGTATGTGTATGTGTGCGCATGTGTGTATAGAACAAATGTCAATTGTCTTACTACTCAGAATTAATAACTGTTAACATTTGGTCATATTCACCTCCACTCTATTACCTTTAAGAAATACAACATTCATGATCAAAGAAGTTTCCTCTAATTACATCAGATTCAGACCTTAACCCTCTCCTCTCTGCCTCCCTCCTTATGTACGGGCGCATGCATGCACACACACACACACACACATACACACAAACCACGCATCGCACACACACACACACTCACGCTTCTCCTCATGAGGTTCTTCTGTGTCTTCGTTCTAGTTTTACTGTTTTATATACACGGGAGTCCATAAAGGATACATAGTGCTTTTGTGTATATTTCTTTAATTTGTATGAATGATATCATAATCTGCATGTGCAAAATATTTTTTAGACTTTAATATAAAATCAATTAATGTATCTTTAATAGAGACAAGGTCTCACTATGTGGCCCAGGCTGATCTTGAACTCCTGGCTTCAAGCAATCTTCCTGCCTCGGCCTTCCAAAGTGCTGGGATTACAGGCGTGAGCCACCGCATCTGGTCCTAAAAACATTTTAAAATGTAGAACTTCAGGCACTTCCTGGACCTAGAAATCCATTTCTTGTCTCCTCTTTTAAGGGGAGTTGGGATGTGAGCTGAGCAGGTTGGTGAAAGCACAGTGTGATATTGCAGCATGCAGGTGGGCTCCTAGGGCCACGGTAGGAAGGAGAGGTCTCTGGAAGCTGTCATCTTACCTGGGGTAGAGAAAGTATCTTCTCTCTCCGCCTCCCCACACCAGCCTCTAGAATCTAGTTCCCAGCATCACGTTTTCTGTGTCTTCTGTTTGGCATTTAACATATACTTCTTCAGTATTACTTATCTTTGCAGATATTTGTCCTGTTTTTTCAAGCTGGACCACAGACTCCTTAAAGTCAGGGCTTTGATTCTTGATCTCTTTGCATTTCCTCTTGGTGCTTTACCTAAGAAATATTTTGCAACTTTTTTTTTAAAGCGCTTTATAGTAGAAATGTTCGTTATGGTGCTTGTTCTTTAAATAATTTTCAGAAACTAAACTTGAGGCATATGAAGATAAACGATGGCAATTTAAACCAGCCAGGAAGCTATAACGTGGGCTTGGGTTTTCATTTGGCATAGATCTGTGGCTGATGATATCTAAGCTTTCCTATGCCATCAGGGGATGGCAGACAGTGCAGGTAAGTGCAGACACACCTTTGCTTACCTGCAGACCCATCCAGCCAATCAGTCAGAGAAGAGAAAACTCATACGGGACCTTGAATGGGCTGGAGGCTGCTCTTCTGAGTAACAGAGAAACAGGCTCCAGAATCCATAACAAGCCAGGGAGAACTTATCTCACCAGCGAGGAAAATAGAGCCCCTGTAAACCTGTTTTATATTCTGTTTGTACAGCGTGCGTGCTTTTAATGTGTGTTTTTATTTTAGTTTACAGACCTTTCCCCCTTGCACGATCAGAGATTATTCAAAGTCTCCCCTGCCTGCCCTCTCTCTGATGTGTGATGTCAGATGCTGAATGTGTTGGAAGCCTTTGAGTATTTTTATTTCTCATGGTTGAACCCATAAAGTTACTTCCCTGATTGACTGCATGTGCATTGCAGGAACACACATGAAACTCTGCCCTGTTCTGACAGCCATGTTACAGTGTTTGTATATTTAGAGACAAAGTGATGCATCAAAAGTCTGGCACCTACCATTAATATTTGATTTTTTAATTTTAGAAACAATGCATAAAGTGGTTGGGCTAGTTTAGGCTGACTTGCTGTATTTTCTTCAGGGTTCCTGTGTATCAACAGTTTGTGACATGATTTGACTATCTGATGGCTGAAGTCTTACATATACATCTTACATATAAATCACTGATTTGCCCTTTTTTGTGGGGGAAAGGGACAAAGGACAAAGTGAGTCACTCAAGTCACTATGTTGTTGTTGTTGTTTTTTTTAATACCTGAGGATCTAAAAAGACCAAGCAGGTACAAAATGATTAGAGTCTTCTAACTGTTAGAATCATTCAACCCACTGTTATTTTGTCTGTCTTAAAGCTCAGACTCTGATACATCCTTGGAAACATTGCAAAGAATAGCTCCTCAGCCAAATCGTGGGGTGTTTTTTTTTTTTTTTTGGTTGTTTTTTTTTTTTTTTAACATGTTCACATTTCCTGTCAGTGTTAAGTGTCAAACTGCTTTGAAGACTAGACTTAGGAGCTCCACACTTAAGCCTGAAAATGAATGTGGATACTAAGAGTTCTGCTTTCTAGGGGGAGGGGCGCTTGGGGATGGGATGAAGCTGTGATGAGTAGCTTCAGGCTTCCTATTCCAGGTTTCTGGTGTTGCAGGCACCCAATGTATCGGGACCGGGCCATCTGAAACACAGCTGAGTTACCAGAGCCAGCCCAGGCCCTGGCTTGCTAGGTGGAGCATCATCGGCCTAGGGGACCTGGTGGAATAGGAGCAGATGATTAGACTGGGAGGGACAGGAAAAGGAAGCTTCCAGAAGGAGAGAAGAATGAAGGTCATTGGGCCAGGACTGGGGAGGGGTGCACTGATTGTGCTTTGAATGGAGGGAAGGGTACAAGGTCAAAAGCTTGTTCAGGGGTGGTGAGGAAGGGAAGGGGAAGGGAAAAATGACCTGTATGGGGCTTGGGAGGAGATGGAAAAATCAACCAGATTGGTGCAGGAAAGTAGCAAAGAGGAAAATTCTGGGTCTGCTCTGGGCTGCTGCACTGGGCCACGCCAGGGAAAGTGGTGAGAGGTCTGTGCACACCCAGGTCGTGAGTGGTCGATCCACTGCATATCCCCGTTGGTCCTCTTTGCTTTGTGCTCTGTGGTCATTAAGTTCCTGAGGTCAGTGATACAATGCCGGCATTTTCTGAGGGGTCCTCCTGACTCAGCCCTTAAGAAGCAGATCAGTTTCCTAAGGCTGAGCAGCCTTAGGGGTCCCGTGACCTTCTTGCAGTTTCTCTCAGCTTCTCGGATGGCCCAGGTGGGATATCCAAGGGCAGACATGTGAACAGGAATCCCATTTACATGACGTTTTAATGTTGTCTTTTTTGTCACCCTACAGCTTTGATTTCCTACATATATACACAGAGAAGTCAGGATAAACACCTGGAAAGAAAAATAAAGTCAGGAAAAGACCAGGAGGGAGGCCTGGATTCTGAATTTGACCCAAGGTCGTGGGGTGGATTGGAAAAGTTCATCTTCATTCCTCTTCGGATGTGTTTTTACCTATGAAATGAGTTTTCAGTATGGAACTCTTAAGTTTCTATGAATTTTAGCAAATGCCCGTGAATATAGGTTTAGTTGAAATAGCCATTCAAATTTGGCAGTAGGGCCACGTGGGATCAACTGGACCAGGGTTCGAATCTCTACTTCACCACTCACTAACTTGGTGACTTATCCCTTGGACACTCAGTTTTTCTACCTGTAAAATGGGCAGGAGTCATGGCAAAGATGGAGTGTGTGATGCCCCTGGCTTTGCCCGGTGCCTAACTCCATGGGAGCACTGAGTCATGTAGGCCAGATGTTATTACCCAGGAATAGTCACTGGAGTGAAAAATAAGTCACCAGGAATACCAACCACACAGGTACTTCCTGAATAAGCGTATCCTCGCACCTTGCCCTTCATGGCCCTCTTTTTCCATGAAGCTTTCCTTGACTTCTTACCCACAGCCAGAGGAATGGCAGCGAGCCCTGCTTCCCCTGAAGATATGTTGTGCTACTCAAGATTCTCTCCTTCCGTGTTGTCTTTATGTGGCTTATTTGCACATCTACCTTCCCCCACCAATGACCTGAGCTTCCTTCTCAAGATTCTCTCCCTCTGTATTTGATGTACTGGGTTCATTCGCATACATTTGCATATTCACATCCATACATTTCCCCCCCCCATGACCTGAGCTTCCTGCAGAGAGGGGTGTGCCTGCTGGATCCATTTCTACCATTCACCTCCTGCAGGCTTCTTCCTCCAGGACCTTCTCAATGTTTTGTTGAAGTGAGAGGAAAGAGGTGTAGAGAACGTCTGGGAAGGTGTTTCATGTAAGTTGGAGGAGTCAGTTGGCACAGGTGCTGTATTCCCCTGTGGTTGTGGCTACTCTGTTGTTCCAAAGCCAGTGACCTGTAAGCCTTCCCCTTATGGTTGCTCTTGCCCCTAAAACATGGGGTTACCTCCTGCAGCTTGTGAGCTTGGGTGACAGACTCCATAAGCCTCTCTCCCAAGGTGGCAAAATGAGATGCTTTCTTTCTTTATTTCCCTGGAATCTGAGCAGGTAGGTTCATCTTTTAGAGGTAAGTCTGGGAGCTTGAAGTATAGAAGACTCTGAGGTTGAAAATGAAAATTTTAATGTTATTTTAAATAAAAGCGGGTTAAATAGGGAACCAAATAATTTCTAGAGTAAATGGCAAAGACTAGACCTTGCTGTAAGTGAAGTAGCGTGCAGATGACTTTTTTTTCTTCCCTTGAACTTGGGATCCCTGCATATCACAGACAAGCATCAAAGCCCAAGATTCAAATCTGTTACTGAATCCATTCCAGAAAAGCGGGGAAAAGCTACCAATTTGTCATCTGTTATAAAATTTCATAACCTTTCTTTTTTTGATATTTTTGTACTATTATTCACTCGGCTTGCAATGCTGCACCAGATTTGCGCCTGCTCATTTTACTATGTGTGCATGGCTGTGGTCTTTATTTTATAAGTAAGGACTGTCGGATTGAGTTAGCAATGCTGAAATCGCTCACGCTGCAAAGTCCTCAAGTTGGGTTTCCCGTGGTGTGCGCTGGTTATTTTTGGATATGGTCAGAAGGGAGCTAGTCAAAAACCTGAAATTGTCTCATTCTCAGGGTGGTCTTTCTCTGTTGAGGTTGTGGTCAGTGTAGCAGGGCACTTTGAGCAAACCTCTTGTGTCACTTCCTGTGTGAGCTTGGAGGGAGGAAAAAGGAATCTTCCATTTCCCTAAGTTGCCAGTTTTTCTAGCTTCCCAGTAGAGCAGAAGTTGCTTGGAAAGATTTTGAATTTTGTTTTTCACTGGATATGCAAATATATTTGAGGAATGCTGGTAATGGGCTTGTCTTGGGGTTTTGGAATGAGGCATAAACCACACATAATGTTTCATGTTATTTAATAAAGTGGATGAAAGGGCCCCCAGCCCCGGTGAGGAAGCTAGGGCACCATAGGGTAATTGAGCTCTCTTTCAATGCTGATGATTCTTGAAGACAACAACTTCCTTGGGAAGTCTTATTTAGAGGGTTTCACCAAATTTGAGCTCAATATTTAGTTAACACAGACGAATCATTATGGAACATGTTAATTCTGTTTTTCCATTTTTATACAATCAGTCTAACATTTCCTTTTCAAATACAATACTCTTTCAGGTTTTGCTCCTAAGCATTTTTCTAACTTTCTATTTCCATTTCAATATTTTCTGCCACCCAGCCATCAACAGATGGACAGGGATGTTTCAGTACCCCCCCTCCTCCGCCCCCCACCCCCAAGTTCTCACGAGCAGCACACACAAGTGCCGAGTTCCGCCTCGCTGCCTGCTTCTTGGCACAGGCCTTTGATTCCTGAAATGCTCAGAGCAGACAAAAAAAAAAAAGTGTTTCTCAGGTGAGCCTGTCCAAGAAGTTTTTTTCCTTAAAAAATAATTTCCTGCTGCTTTGCTCCCCAACCCCCACCAAAATGGGTGAAGGCTGATAGAATCCAAACTGCCCCACAGTTTTTCCTCAGTGTCCCCTTAGAAATGATGTCACTTTGACTTGGGGGCCGCCACCCATGGGCGAGGTTGTGAGGGACAAGTATGCCGACCATACAGAGCACAAGGGCGGCCTGTGTGAAGTTGGAACTCACGTCTACCTTGTCCCCAGCCCGTGTCTTGATTTTGATGCCTTCTCCTCATGTTTGTCGGCTGCAGTAACGGAAATGGCAAAAAATGTCAGCCGACTACTGTCTGCATGTCGGCGCTAGTCCAGGGAGTTTCAAAGGGATGTTTTATTGATTCTGTAATTGCACGGTGGAATGGACGAGCTGAACAGGACCTCAGGGCCAGGAAAGCCCCTGTTCCCGCGGCAACTCTGGGCCGAGCCAGGGTTGGGAGGGCTGCTCACAGAGCAGTTGCAGCTCAAGGTGGAGTGTGTGCTTAACCCTTTCTCTAAACTCCCCCTTCAAGTTTCTTTTGCATGTACATGTGTCTAGGCCACATCTCATTGTAGAGATCTCAAATGTTTAATTTCCTTTGAGTCTCACGACTTGCCTAACTATTATTGTTTTATGTTTCTGTATCTTGAAGGGCTCTTTTCAAACCTTGGGCATGAAAGAAAGTTTCATAGGGGAGCCTCTTTAGAACAATGGCCTCACAATAGGAACTTCTCATGACATAAAAACCATAAAGCAGGCCTCTGAACAAGACTTGTTAAGATACAGTAGCCCATTCTCCGCTAATAAGCTGATTGCTTTCCAAACCCGAAGGGGTGGACCAAGCTGTTTTGCCAAAACAATTGAAAATTAGCTCTGTCAACTTTTACTGCTGCCATATTTTGCACTGGCATGCGTATCTGTACTGTTCAGTTAATTTGGTTAGAGCAGGAAACATTTGGAACAAGGGCGTTTTTAAAACCAAAAAGGATTTGCAGAGGATTTGACAGAGTATCCCACTCTGAGGATAGGCAGGCAGGAGACAATTTCCTGAATGGCTTCATAAGCTTTCCCTGGCCCTGTTGGCTAGTATGATGCTCAGTCTTTTGCTGCTGAATTCCTTGTTCTGAGGATATGAGGGCTTTGAATATAGATGGGACAGTCTCACTCTCCTAGAAGGAAAGCGGCTGTTCCCCTGTCCCATGGTATTCATAAACTTGATTAAAAGCCTGAAGATGGGACTTGTCTGTGACTTAATTCACCCTCTAGGCAATCCCCTCCTCTCTCACGATTCCTCTCTTCACCTTATTATGGAGGACTCTCAGATATATCCCTGTTTTGAGCTAATCTTTTTCTTGGAACTTGTTTTCAGGTTCCTGGAAGATATCTTCACAAAGAATCCCCCTTATCCTCAGACCCGCATAGGCATTTCTGGGATGGAAGTCGTCATCTTTTCTTCTATACCTACTCATCCTTCTGTATTGCCTGCATCTGTTAATTTCATTACCAGCCATGCATGCCTGAAAGTCAGACATCCTCTTCATTTTTCTTTGACCCCTCACTCCTTATGTCTGCCCCCCTTTTTTGGGTGAATAAGTGTCCCACTCTGTCACCCAGGCTGGAGTGCAGTGGTACAATCACATCTTACTGCAGCCTCAACCTTCTGGGCTCAGGAGATCCTTTTACCTCATCATCCTGAATAGCTGGGACTACAGGTGCATGCCACTATGCCTGGCTATTTTTTTTTTTAATTCTTTTTTGTAGAGATGAGGTTTTACTGTGTTACCCAGGCTGGTCTCAAACTCCTGGGCTCAAGCGATCCACCCGCCTCAGCCTCCCAAAGTGCTGGGCTTACAACCATGAGCCACCATGCCTGACCTCATGTCTCCTTAAATGCTAAATTCTGTGACTTGTGTCTTTCCTTTGTTGCATTCTCCTTGCTGGGCATCTCCTCTCATTCAGGCCCTTGGTATGTTTTGTCCATATAAATGGGGTAGCCTGCAGCTGACAACTCTGCATTTGTAGGTTCCTCCTAAAACAATTCAAAGCATCGCTTATGTTTGTTCAGAACCTTCAGAAGCTCATTTTTATTACAGGAGAGCCCAGGCTGTCTCACCTGGCACTCCAGGCCTTCTGTGATCTCCCTGCCTTTTCCCCTGCTGATGGTTTCTGGTTCTTCCTGATCTTATCCTGTTTATGCCCTTCATTCCAGCCAGACCCTCTACCCAGCATCCCTCTAGCATCACAGACACTTTCCTGTCCATGTGTCTCTGCTCTTTTCACGCTGTGGGAAATGCTTTCTCTCCACTCTCCATTTTGTATTAGTCAGTTCACATGTTCTGCAACCATGGATTGAGTGCCATCTTTGTGTCAGACCCTGGGCTACATATTAGATATATGGTGATGACCAAACTCTGATTCCTGCCTTTTGGGTCTGCTAGGGAAGGAGTCAAATAATAAATGAACCAAGAAACACATAAGTATAAATTGGAGTGATTATATGAAAAGAAAAAAATCTGAATTGTTTGGGTTTTTTTTTTGAGTTGGAGACTCATTCTATCGCCCAGGCTGGAGTGCCATGTGGCACACTCATGGCCACCCCAGTGTAGACCTGCTGGGCTCCAGCGATCCTTCTGCCTTAGCCTTCCAAGTAGCCAGAACTGTAGGTGCATGCTACCACTCCTGGCTAATTTTTGATTTATTGTAGAGACGAGGTCTCACTAAGTTACCTGGGCTGGTCTCAAACACGCAGGTTCAGGCAACCTACTCGCCTTGGCCTCCTAAAGTGGGTATCTGATGTTTTAAGAGACAGTGCCAGGAGAGGGGAGACTATTTTAGAATGACTTCTCAAGAAGGTGATTTGTAATGAAGTCTTGGAGGATGAGTGGGAGACTACCATGCATGAAGCTAAGGAAGAACCTTCTAGGCTGGACCTAGTACTCTGAGAACCTGGGACCATGAGGTGGAATGAGGATGTGTAGAAGGAACTGGAGACTCTGGCACTTTGCCTATTGAATTTTTCTTTCTTTTTTTTTTTTTCATGTATCTGTAACATTCCTCCTCTTATCAGAAACTACCTTTAGTTGACTCATCTGGACTCATCTCTGCTAACCCTGTGTCTTGATTTCACTCTGGTTCTCCTGTAGAACACTATTCCTTTTTGCTTCATGCCGGACTTATTAAATGAGTCTTTTTTTTTTTCTGATATAGGGTCTCACTCTGTCTCCCAGGTTGGAATACAGTGGCATGATCATGACTTGCCGCAGACTTGACCTTCTGGGTTCAGGCAATTCTTCCTCCTCAGCCTCCTAAGTAGCTGGGACTACAGGTATGCACCACCACACCTGGATAATTTTTTAAAAAATTGTTTTATAGAGGTGAGACTTCACTGTGTTTCCTAGGCTGGTCTCAAACTCCTCCCACTCAGCACCTCAAAATGCTGGGACTATAGGCGTGAGCTACCGTACCTGATCTCTCCCCTGAATTTTTTGAGGACAGTGACTGTATATTACACATTTTCATTTTCCTTCCTGACATCTTCCAAAGGAGAGACTCCCATCTAACAAGAATTTACAAATTACTTGATGATTTATTGATACTGCAAACATAATTAGGAAAATAACTTACCTTTGGCCAGGAGGTGAGCTTATATTGTTGATTCCCTCCACTGACTGCTTTGCCTGCTTTTTCCAGTGTTCATAGAATCTTTTCTATCCTCAGACCTATCTACATTTCCAGAGAGTTTCTTTTTTTCCAGCTCTTAGGTCAAGAGGTGTTAGTATTAGTTAATATCCTCGTTCAACTTCCCATGGGATCAGAGAGCTGGCATGATCAGAGGCTCATGCATTGAGTTAATGCTAGAGTTTTTTCAGTCCTGGGCAGAGACCTGGATGAGCCAGCATGTTGGTCAAACCCAGCTGGTCTGCATACTATGGTCCTGAACAGGCCACACTATTGACTGATGTGGTTCAGCCATATGTGGATGGGGGGGCGTACGTGGTTGGGATCCTGGAAATTTGCTAGAGTTTGAATACGCTCCATTTAATGGCCCTTCATGTTGGACGAATGGCATGGTAGAGAAAAAAAGAGGACAAATGTAGAGATATTCATAAATCTCATGTCCTTTTTGGTTCTTCTTCCTTTTTTTTTTTTAAAAAGTGGTTTGGCTGCCTTGACTAAATGAAATCTTACTTGGAGCCCCCCGCATTTAAAATAAACAAAAGTCAAGTTTTTATGGTTGACTAAGGGCATGAGTTCAAAGCTTCTCCTTCTTGTTTGTTCATTCAGCACATACTTATTAAGCATTTATTCTGCCAGGGACTCTGCTAGGAGCTGGGGAGACAGTTATATACCAGGAAGTTGAGGGACTTCCAGCTTCCAGCAGTCGTTCTCCCCCACTCTTTGCCTTCTACACCCTAGTGGCCCCTTGGAATGGAGTTTGAAAATTCCATATGAAGAACAGTAAAATGAGGATGCCTTGTAGATTATTATCTGACATTTGCAAGTTTGTCTATTCCCAGTATATTAATAAAAATTCAAAATAGTGCTTTTTATCTTTTTCTCAGTAAACACTTGGAGTACAGCAGCTGCCATATGCATCTCCCTCTGCCTAGGGAAACTTTCCTTTTTCTTCTCAGCCACTCCCTACCTCTTACATTTGGCTGGCAACTTCCTCCCACCTCAGGCTGGAGGTTGTTTCATGAAGGCGTTGGGCTTCACCGGTTGGACTGTTGGTTTCTTCAAGGCAAGGGCTGTGTCTTCCACTTGCATGTGATAGCAGCGAGCATAGGGCAGGCACCAGTTCCTCCACAGATCCCGAGGAATGGGTCTCCCGCTCAGCAGTGACACTAGTCCCCTTTTCGGAAATCAGGGGCAAATCGGAGGATGAATTTTTGTGGGTTTTTAAAAAACCTTCTGCCAGCTTTGGAGTCTGATGAGTATACCACTGGGGTTGAACAGCCACTTATGATTCTCAGATATGGTGGTTCCCATTGTGGTGGACATACCATGAATTTAGAATTGAGAGAACCAGACATGGGCCTTCTTCTGCCTGGATGTGGGCACTCAGCCAATCTCCTGTCTCAATTTGTTTCCTCACTCTGGTAACATTGCAAGGCTAGAGTTGAAGACAGCAAGTGGGATAGGAAAGATACCCTACTCATTTCCTACAGCATAGCCAGAGCTCACAAAAGATGGACAGTATCCTTATTACGAGTCAACAGCTCACGCTGGAAAGATCTTCCCTGTTTGACTGCAGGTGAAGTGGTACTTTTGTTTGCCTGGCTTCTAAGATCATTGTCCCTTCTTCCCTACTATTGTTCAGACTGTTGTCAAAGCACCCCTCAGCCCTGTTTATTGTCACTTGTTGAAAAAGGTTTGTGCTCTGGCAGAAATCTCAGCATTAGAAATATGCCTGGTGCAGTGGTATACACCTGTAATCTCAGTGACTCAGGAGGATTACTTGAGGCCAGGCGTTTTAGACCAGTCTGGACAACTTAGTGAGACCCGTCTCTAAAAAAAGAAACTGAAATAGAAATACGTTTCTGCTGGTACCTCTTTATAGACTTGTGGATATCTTTAGGGCCACGTGTGAAATCATGTGACCTAAGACAAGCTTATTAAATATGACTGACAAAGTCTGGGCTTAGTTAGCTCACACATAGAAGAGGGGACATAATAGTACTTCCCTGCCAGGGTTACTGCAGGACTCAGTGAGTTAGGAGATACAACACTAGGTGCAGTGGCTCGCGCCTGTAATCCCAGCACTTTGGGAGGCGGAGGTGAGAGGATTGCCTGAGCCCAGGGGTTCAAGACCAGCTTGGGCAACTTGGCAAGATGTCATCTCTACAATTAGCCAGGCATGGTAGCACTTGGAAGGCTAAGGCGAAAGGATTGCCCGAGCCCAGCAGGTTGAGGCTACAGTGGCTATGAGCATGCCACTGCACTCCAGCCTGGGTGAAAGAATAAGATTCTGATAAAAAAAAAAAAAAGGTGATACAATGTGCTCGGGGACACAGGTAACGTGACTGTGAAATACACACAAGCCAGCCAGGGATGCCTCTGGGTTGGCCCCTGGGCAGCTGCCCCTACAGTGTTGGTTCCATGGCTTTGATCCTTCCTCAGGTCTTCTTTGTGCCCATTTTATAACCACGTCTGAGCACACCAGCCAGCAGGAAGATGCTCTTTGTGTTAGCAGAAGCTAGTCTAATCCCGGATGTCCTATAAAGTTGAGCAGCTTGCGAAGGGAGACAGAGGGCACACCTTTGAACTGATGTGTTTTTCCTTGGCTGAAGTCCAGGGTGAGGCTTTGTCTTTGCCAAAGGAATACCGCCTCAGGGCTGGGGACTAGGATGTTCCCAGGGGCGGGGTCTGTCTTGGGAGTGGGAGCCAGGAGCCTCCTCCTCTCTGGTGGGTACATGCTTAGACTTGCTGCATGATGAGCTTGGCAGGTTGCCAAAACTCTTGTGTGTGTGTGTGTGTCTCTCTCTCTCTCTCTCTCTCTCTCTCTCTCTCTCTCTCTGCTTCCTCATCTGTAAAATGGGCTTAATGATGCTCAGGGAAGGAAGAACTCGCAGGTGTGGTGTGGATTCATATACTTCCCCTCAGAAAGCACTTTGAAGGTGTGAAACTGTCTCTAGAGACTTAGAGGTGTTGTAAACATGTTGGGCTGGAGGTGTCAGCATCTTCCATCTCTGGGTTGCCTGTAGCAAGTGGGAAGTCAGAGGCCTCAAATTGTGGGCTGGGTGTTGGGCCTCAGACGGTCCTTCCCTGGCTTCTGAACAAGTTCTAGTTTTCTCCAAAGAAATCATCATGACTTAGACACAGGGACTTGAACTGGAGGTTTGGTTTATTATTTCGCCCTATGAAAGGAAAGGGTGTGTGTGTCTGTGTGTCTGTGTGTCTGTGTGTGTGTGTGTGTGTGTGTGTGTGTGTGTGTGTGTGTGTGTGAGAGAGAGAGAGAGAGAGAGAGAGAGAGAGAATCAACCCATAATTTGTAGATAACTTACTGAAAGTGAAATGAAAGAATTTCATGACTTGCCTGACCAAGAGAGAAGGCAGTCACTTTTTTTTCCTCCCTTAAATTTGGCCACTAGATCCTTCTGAGAAGTATGGGAGTTAAACAGCCATATCAATTAGTTCCTTCCACATTTAATTGGAAGGACTTGTTGCAGCTTGGACAATTTTTCTTTCTGGTTTTCTATTCGATTATTTTCCCACACTTCAGATTCATTTGAAACAGGTTTTCAGCCTTGCTCAGGTGGAAACCTGTTTTCAGTTGTGAACTCTCCTGACCTTACTGGGAGGGTGAGAAGAGAGGTGGGAATGGAGGAGGACCCCATGGGCTCACTGCTCGAAGTGTGGTCCTAAAACCAGCAGCAGCAGCAGCTTTCTCTGGGCGCTTGCTAGAAATGCAGGCTCTCAGGACCCACCCCGGACCAACTGGGTCAGTCTGTCTTGCCAGGTGATTCATAGAATAGGCATTGAGGTTTGAGAAGCACCAGAACATTTTGAACTGTATGTATTTTTTTCTAATGGGAGTAAAAAGGGGGAGGGGGCTGTTGGTTGCAAAGTTGATGTTTACATTGATGCTGTTACATGCTTCTCCCTTTAGAAGTGTCTGCATCATCACCCCTCTTGACTTCTGACTTCCTTTACATGTTGTCCTTGACTTGTGTTAGAAAGCTGTGAAGTGTGACTGAAACTAGCGGATGAGTTGATGTTTCCTGTTCCATATCACACCATTAAGATGTCGAGATGTCTGAAAGTAAAAGACGCCCAGTACCCAAATCACCGGGTGACTGCAGACTGTCTTACATAGTTGGGCCAGGCTGTTTGAAATTTTCAAAAGGAAGTCTCTCCCCTAAAATGAAGTAGGAGACCAAGGCCACGTCGAAAGGGGATCCAATTATGACTTGTCTCCTGAGCTGTTCAGATGGAAGTGGCCCCATCAGCAGTCTGGAGGCAGCTGGGATGCTAATCATAGGTGGTTTGGTGTCCGTCTGGTTTTGTTTAAGAGAATTATGGTAGATGGTGATGATTTTAGGAATAAGTCTGCCATTCTGAGAGAGGCTTTGGGCAGTGGCTTGGTGACATCATCCCACTTGAATGAAGGAAGAGTTGAGCCAGCCTTTCTTTGGGCAGGAGGTCCTGAGACCAGTGGCCTCTCTATTTCTAGTGTGAACCATTCATTATGCAGGTGTCTCTGTCCTGAGTCGGCTGGTAACCGACATTTGCATATTGCGGTTATCCTAAAATAGGATGCGCTGCAATTTATTGTCACACATTGGAGAGATGGCCCTCAAGTAGTTTGTGCTTCTTGGAAAAAAATGTCCAATTGTATAAATTCAAGATTATTTAGGAAACACATGCAATTTTGATGGTCATATTGATAAAAAGATAACTAGATTGCTGTAGCACAGAAAAAATATTGAAACCATGTGTAGCTTTATTCTTTTTTCTGAAATTATGAACAGGACATAAATTTACCTGAGGGTTGAGGGTGGCATCATCTAGCTAAATTCACCTCTAATGTGTTTAATTTTTTTTATTTTGATGTCAAAATTGAGGATAATGATATTCATTCATTTCTCCTGTAGTTTCAGTCTTTCTTTGTTAGTACTTACTTGGTTTTTGCCAAAGAAAGTTGCTCAGGTCTCATCATGAGGAAACACCTAACTTTGGGAGTGATGGTAACAAATTTTCCTTTGGTATATAAACCCCTTGCAGACAGATAGCATCCTTGGTGACATGGGCATTTCTAGTCTCATCTCAAGGACTAGCCTAGGGTGAGACTCTGTGGCATATTAACATTGTAGAATTTGAGAGGAATGCCAGAGAACTCATAGTTCTGGGTTTTCATTCAGTGGGCCAGGGACCTTTCCCTTGTTACACTGCTGGTTGAGTCTAAAAATTTTCATGGAGATCCAGCTTCGCCCTTACCTGTCAGGGCAGGTATTAGGGACAGGCTTGAGTAAGACCAGCCCAGTTTCCCCCAGGGCCCACAGCTCTGTATACATCTACTTTTGATTTCTTTTTTGTTACGATTCTCCTGTCTTAAGACAGGAGAAGGAACTCAGATGCTTGGGTTCAGGCAGGGAAAGCTACTTTATTCATAATAGATTTTGTTCACTGCCTACTTTCATGATCACTATCACTTTGGGTAGGGTCTGCTTTTACATAGATATGTGTAAAATGTGTGTATATATATGTGTTGTAGTCGTGATCTGTATTTGTATGTGCTAATGTGTATGTCAGTATGTTTATATGGATAGACAGAGGTTTTTTCCAACATTCTTTTTTTTTTTTTTGAATTGGATTCTCACTGTATCACCCAGGCTAGAGTGCAGTGGCATGCTCACTGCCACTGCACCCTCGACCTACTGGGCTCAGGCGATTCTTCTGCCTCAGCCTTCCAAGTAGCTGGAACTACAGTCATGTGCTATCATGCCTGGCTAATTTTTTGATTTATTGTAGAGATGAGGTCTCGCCAAGTTGCCCCGGCGGGTCTCGAACCCTGGGCTCAGGTGATATTCTCACCTCTGCCTCCCAAAGTGCTGGGATTACAGGCTTGAGCCACCACACCTGACCTTTTTCCAACATTCTAAGGAGCCCCATGATAGAAACATTTGGGATGCACATATTTCACCTCCTACCCAACTGAGGACACAGAAGTTCAGAAAGTAAAGTGGTGAGGTATCTCCTGAGGGTCTGGTGGTATTAGATATCTCGCTTCTTTTCCCGTTGCTTGCATTAACGTTAGTTCCATCACCTTCCATGTCACTCTTTGTGTGGTAACATGATTGTTTGTCAAGCTCCACACCCTTATTTTTCCCTATCTTTATACATTTGGAATAATATGCCCAATTTTTTTCCTCTGGGTTGTGTTTTAAGTTTTTGTTATTCATTTTTACTCAGCAATATTTTTTATAATAGGAAACTTCAGAGTGTGGCCATGAATGGAGAACTAGCATGAAGGTGGACCATAAAGGAAAGAACACTGTAAAAATAAATACATGGCTATCAAAGTGTGTGTGTGTGTGTGTATACCTGTGCATGTCTGCTCATTCCTTTGCCCCTTAAAGCCATCCTAGGTACCACCCCTGGTACTCTGGTACCTGCAGCACACTTTGGGAAATGCTTCGTCAGACCAGAAACCTCCAAGTCAGTTTGCAAATGATGTGGTGACTAGAGACACCCATCTCTAAATGTCATTGCCCTTGGCACACTGCTGGTTGAGACTAAAAATATTCGTGGAGATCCTCTTCCTCCCTTACCTGTCAAGAGCAGGTGGTAAGTAAGGCTTGAGTGAGACTAGTCCAGTGTCACTCAGCGCCTACAACCTCGGGAGACATCTACTTTTGATTTGTTTTTTCTTTCCAGCTCTGCTGCAAAGGTCAGAAGCTGTAATTTGGAATGTTGTTTTCCCTTTTATTCTGCTTATGTGTCACTAACTTCTGATTCTTAGATTCTTAAGATACATAAACTTTAAAACATATATAACTAGTAGATACTTTCTTTTCTTTATCTTTAATTTATTTTTAATTTTTTTTGGAGACAAAGCCAGGCTGGGGTGCAGTGGCACGATCATATAGCTCACTGTAGTCTCAGACTCCTGAACTCAAGCATTCATTCCCCCTGCCTCAACCTCTCCAGATGCACCACTATGCATCACAGATGCTTTCTTAATTCTTTATAGTGATATTGGCCTTAAGAGGGTAACTGGAGAAAATATTAACATTGTGGTTGTCCCAAATTAATCTTTTGGTTTTGAGTTTATATCCTGCTTTTTGATTTTCCGTAATTGATAGTAGCGTTTGGATTTGAAGTGGGCATTATAAAATATTTTGATTCTGACAGTGACTAATTTTCTTTCACTGTAGCTTTTGGTGAGCAAATAAGAAAACCCAACTCTTTTATCACATCAAGGTAGTTGTGGAAAAAGAAGCAGCATTGAATTACTATATGGTAGAAAACAAAAGAAGGAAACAAATTGTTGTTTTCTGCCCTTGCCATTTGAACTTATCTTTCTAAAATGAATGGCACATTTAAGTTATGGAGCCCATGAGGGAAAATTCAAGAAAAATGCTGCTTAGCCTTTTTTTTTTCCTGTGCAGGAGAATATGCAAATGGCCTTTCTGTGGACGCTCTGTCACACCCCGGTAAAGGTTCTGTGGGGATCCATGCATCTTGCTGAGTTGAGCCTCGTGCCAGCTTGGAGGCTCTGATTGTTTTTGCTAATAGAGACAGATTTTGTCATTAGAGATACCCAAGTGTGATGCTGCCTACATTCTTCTCAAGTGTATGGTCATAGAAATCCCTTTGGCTTTAGGTGCAATTCAGTGGAAACACACACACACACACACACACACACACACACACACACACACACCCCACAAGCACACAGAATTTGACTGTGGAATTGGCAAGGAATAAGTGAGCCAAATTTGGCCTGTAGAAATTAACACTGGCAACTTCGTGAGTAAAAATTACATGAAAAGCACTCATGAGGGAAGGAAGAAGGAAAAAAAAAAACTAGGATAGCAGTGCAACAGACCACATTTCCTATCCACAGTCTGTCTTCTCGGGGGTGTTTGTCTAAACAGCATTGCCAGTTTTTCTAAACAGTACTGCTGGTGTCCTCGATCTGTAATATGAAGTGAATCGGCTATGCGGACCAAATGCTCGTTGGGTTGAGAGTTCCTTTATTTGGCCAAATTAAACCCAACAGCCTCAGCTCTGTCCAAACTTGTGCTAGTCCAGGGCCAGCTAAGATGCCTGTCCCCATTTGTAGTTGTGCAGAGAAAAATAAAAATGATGCATTAACTGTTTGCCATCCTTTCGGTTGAACGGAATTGAGCTCCACATAAAAACATAGTCCTTTTTTTTTTTGTCTCCTAAAAGCTGGAAATGTAATACTTTAAGATTGTCTCTGATGTGAAAAAAAAATCACAAGAAGCTCCATGTGGTTTTTAGAAAGATAAGTTCTGATATTAAAATCATGTGTGGATGGTCTATTATTTCCCTGTGCCATTCTTAGCATCTGCTGAAGGAGACACCCCAGAAGCACAGTGCTCATTTTTAGGAGGACAACTTGGACTGGTTTATGGTTTTGGTTTTGGTGCCGGGTCTTACACGTTTTAGTCCACAAGCTCAAATACAGAGATAATTGGAAGTCTAAAATCAATAATGATGGAACATAGCCAGTGCGAAACAGATGCCGGAATAAACCATTTGTAAATTCCATGGTGGGCGAGGCTGGGGCTGAAAATGTTTATTTGCATTGTGTGGACGACTGGGCCGAGCCCTGAGGAGGCGATGAGTCTGTACCATTTGACTTCAGGGCTCCCTTCTTCCCAGCCCTGGCTCCACCCGTTGTCTGACACGTTCTCTGCAGAACTGCTTTGAATATTTTGGAAGGACCTCCTCTCGTTTTTTTGCATAACCAGGAATTCAGTGAATAAGGTTGAATTTTTGTTTTTATCAGAGACTGACTGGACGCACTCCAGTCAGCAGCCTGTGTGATCTTTTCAAAATGCAAATGTGTCGTGTCCCACTCACCTGTTCACCAGGCTGAGGTCCCTTCACTCGCTTCCCACTACCCTTTTGATACAGACACAGTTCTGTAACAGGGTCAAGTCAACCTTCGTGGTGTGCATTCTGCCTCGAATCCTTCTGTTCTGCTACCCTCCTTTCTGCTGCAATCACTCTGGTTATGGTCTACTTTGCTTCCCACTGCCACAGGGCCTTTGCATATGGAATTCCCTCTGCCTGGAATATGCCCTCTTCTCTTCACCTGTTTACCTCTGACCCATCTTTGAGCTTTCAGTTCAATGGCCACCTCCTCAGGGAAGGCTTCCTTGACCTCCCTAACTATCCCAATACCCTCCTTACATTTTCTCCTAGCCCCATATAACTGGCTTTTGTGGCTTTCATCTATATGTATTTTTATACATTTTTGTTGCTATTTTAATGAATACCTGTCTTCTCCCCAGCTCCAAAAGGCAAGACTGTATGTAACTTTCCAGGTTTTGTTGTATTCTGGTCTCCAGGGACAATGTCTGGCACAAAGTAGGTAATTTGTAAATATTTCCTCAGCAAATGTTGGTAGTAGTTGGTCTGTCATTCCTGTGATGAAAGATGCTGAAGTCTCAGCTTTCTGTTATCCTGGGCCCCTTTGAAGTCCTATTTTAAAACCAAACCAAATGGTTTACTTACAAACCAAGTGGTTACTCTTTAAGTGGTTTATTTTATCAGTTCTCTAAAGTCGCCTTTGTGTTACAGTCCTGAGGTTCTTTTTGAGGGGTGATTATGTGTTTTGTGGTGTTAAGGGCAGTTTGTGGTCATGACTATTTTATAGTCAGAGACCCAAACATCAGATACTAATGCCTGGAATAGAAAAAAAAAAAAAAAAGGAACAACTAATTCTTGAGTTATCCTCTGCTTACACTTACACTTCCTAGTGTGTCTGCCTGTTTCTGTCCCTCTTTCTCTGTTCGCTGTGTTGCAGGGTCATTTCTGTTTCTGTAACTCTTGCATCAGCCACTTAAATCTCTCAGCCTCAGTGTCCTTCTCTGTGAAATAAGAGAATTGAAATCAGTGATGTCTTGACCCAAAAGGCTCTGACATTTTAGCTTTTATTTGTATAAATGTTGGCTCTCACATCAAAGACCCAGGTTCAGAAAACATGTTTTTATGTCTACGTCTTGTAAAGCCTCCATGGTTTAATGAAACATTTTTTGTTATCAATAGGAGTGAAAATTATAATCATAATTTATAGGTTTAAAATGATCCTTATCAAAAGATATTAACTGTTATTAAAGGACCCTCATTTTTCAGGTTTTTAAAATTTGTTTTAATTATGAGACTTTAAATAATTTATGGAGGGAATTGGGAGTTCACTGAATAAACAAGTTTTTGTTTTTGTTTTTGTTTTTGAATCAGAGTCTCATTTTACCAACCGGGCTGGGGTACAATGGCACACTCATGGCCACCACAGCCTTGACCTGCTGGACTTAGGTGATCCTTCTTACTTAACTTTCCAAGTAGCTGGAACCATAGGCACGCGCCACCACACCCAGCTTATTTTTATCTGTTTATTTATTTACTTATTTATTTATTTTAGGAACTAGGTCTTACCAAGTTGCCCAGGCTGGTCTTGAACCCTTGGACTCAGGCAATCCTCTCACCTCAGCCTCCCAAAGTGCTAGGACAGGCGTGAGCTGTAACCGGCTGGTTTTTTTGTTGTTGTTGTCTCTATTTTTTTTTCAATTGAGCACATTTCAGAGCCTCTGATACAGACATGTGTCCAAAGAATTTCCAAGGAGTGACGTGCAATATACTTACTGGAACACAGATTCCCTTCCCTTTGGAATTCACACATGTTGCATGTTGGGGGCGGGAGTGTTCAGATACAGATCCCTCTTTATGAATGAGAACTTAGTGTTATGTTTCCAAGTACCTGAATTTTTCATAGAGTGACTGAAGATACTTTGGGTGTGCCTTTAATTAAAAAAAAAATAATAATCGCTGGAGCTTAGCCGGTTGACGCTGGGGTGGCCGTGATTGTGCCACTACACTCCTCCTGGGAGACAGTGAGACTCCTACTCAGGGAAAAAAAAATGAGCCACAGTAACAAAGTGCCAGCAAAAGACAGTATTCTGAATTAGAACATGGTAATGGATTATTAACATGAAGCCAGATGCAGGATTTGAAAACTAAACCCTGAAGCTATGAGATTCTGCTGATCTGTCAGTGGGTGCTATTTAAAAATTCAAGGGGCTGATCTAAGTTTTAGTTTTTCTTTTGTTTGCTCTGTGATTGTCTTATTATTCACTCCCTGTGGCATTATCTTGGGTACATCCGGTCCTTGCAGGCAAGGCTCAGAAGAGGTACCCCTGAGACCTAGGGCCCCGCTTTTCTTCTCCTTCTTCTGTTTGCCTTCCTCGAGCCCTTTCCCCTGGTCCCCCGCCAGCAGGCTGGAGCACGCCTAGAAGACTCTGGGAGCTATGTCAGAGTATCCCTTGGAACAGAAGCCATTCCATCCAGCCCTGGAATGGGCCGGCAAGTTTGTCTGTGGGAGGGAGAAGCCTGGGGGGATGTACACACTGCTGTGTGGGGTGCAGGAGGTGCTCCTGACTTGAACAGTGCAGGTGTGGTGGATTTTCTTGACCTTCTGAAGCCAGAGCTGGGGCCCAGGTGGATGCTGACCAAGTGCTTTCTGATGCGGGGGGAGCTGAGCTGGGTGTAGAGGCAAAGGACAGTGACCTCATGGAACCCATGTCCTGGAAACCCGACATGGTGGATTGTGCATGACAGCTGGCCAAAATGCAGAGCCTGGGAAAAGGAAATCTCCATCACATTCCACTGACAGTCTCAGGGAGGTGATTAGAAATTGTTTTAGAACTGTAGCTGAAAAATAGTTAATCTGATGTTAAACGATTTGGATAGCTAGCAGCACTGGGAGTTGGGCTGCCTCTCTGTGGCTTTTCTTTGCCTTGGTGACCGGGACTCCTGTGGATGGGTCTAGCATGGAGCTTAGAGGGCACAGGGCTTCCACAGCCTGGGAATGGTGTACCAATGGCTGAGTATTTCCTTTCTGCCCTAGGTCCGTCCTGCCTATCTCGTATTCCTCCTCGCATCCTGGGCTCCTTCCCTTAATTACGTAGCTATGTATTCCATGAGGAATAAATGTTTATCGCTCAAAAAACGAGAAAGAAAAGAAAAAAAGTGCATGTAGGTAACGAGAGAAGAAAGATTCAAACATCGTTACTAGAAACATGGCATGGTATTTCCTTCCATTGTTTTTTTCTAGGCATGTGAGCACATATGGCCATATATATTTTCTTAAATGAGGTCACACCGTGCATGCTGTTTAGTAGTTTGTCTTTTTCCTTTAAAATTTATCGTGGAGCTTAACTCTGATATGTGTCAAAAATCAAAATAGACGAGAGGAGATGTGAGAAACAAGTAAAGCTAAATGTTAATTGCTAGACTCTAAAAGGCAGGTATCTGAGTGTTAAATGTGTAGCCCTTGACGCATGTCCACAGTTTCAGCTACTTAGGAGGCTGTGGTGGAAGGATCGCCCGAGCCTGGGAGGTCGAAGTTGCATGAGCCTTGATCATGCCACTGCACTCCAGCCCGGGGCAACAGAGTGAGACTCTGACTCAAAAAAAAAAAAAAAAAAAAAAAAAAGTAGTCCTTTAAACTTGTTGAGATGTTTGAACATTTTTGTAATAAAATTTTGCAGGGAAAGTGAGGGACATGAAGATAGAAATTTATTAAGTAGTCAGAGTACACTAGTGTGTATTTGTGTGTGGGTTTGTGTGTGGCACACCTATATATGACATCTTGCTGTATCATTAATGTAAATATGTATCCTCCTTTTTAGGGACAGCATAGTACTGTGTCATGGATGAAGTGTCATGTATTTAGTTAGTTCTTTATTGGTTGGGCATTGAGGTTAACTAGTTGGCTATTTGCTGGACCTTTTGTTTGTTTGTTTGTTTGTTTGCTGTCTCCATCTCCATAGAATTTCAAAAGACAAAGCCCAGCGTATGCATTCGGGCCGTCATTCCTTCACATCAGGAGACAAAGCACCTACCGACATGCCTACTTTTATTTTTTACTCTTACTACGTATGTGCACAGGTGGCACATTAATTCTCCAGCCGGTTAGCCTATATTAAGCAGGACAGTATTTTTAATTAGACAAACATTTTTAACCCCAAATGTGTTTATTTTCTTCTTGTCAATTTTGTAAAATTCATGTGCACCATGAGTTGTTGATGTGTTGCCTGTGTACCCGGTGGGAAGGTAGAGGAGATGGGGGTCTGTCTCCAGTGGCGTTCACAAGATGTGCGGGCGAGCCAGCCTTGCCTGGGACCACCGCCTCTAGGAAGGACTCCTCTTTCTGTGTCTTTTGTTTCTACTTACCCAAAGAGAGAATTGGGTTGCATCATTTTGTATTCAGGATGACTCCTGCCTCTTAGTTAACGTTTACTTCAAGGGGTCGCTGGGCTTTCTTATGCCTCACTTGTGGTTGTCTTTGGTGTTACATTTCAGTCCTTGGTCTAAACCACTTTGGGCAAAATACTGTGCTGTTTTCATCTTCGTAACATGGTCATAGTGTCGGGATCAAGGCAGAAAAAGCCTTGGGCTCCTTTGATCTGAATGTGTCCCTGAATAGGACAGGGTCTTTCATCCTAGGAGCCTGTCCTTCAGCCCCCCAAATGCCTCTTTGCAGAAGGTAGTTTGGGAGATAGTTATGTTGCATCCTCGTAGGCTTCCAGATAAGACATCTGAGACTGAGGACATTAAACAACTTGCCCCACAGTGCCCAGGTGCAGAGAGCAGGTCTAGTGTCTTCAGATTCCTTATGCCTTGCTACTTGCCCTTCTTGGTGAAGGTCCCAGGGATTTTTGAATAGATTACCAGACTGGAAAAGAACTCTTTGTCCAGAGAACTAGAGGTCATTTCACGGAGCACAGGAGGAGACAGGTACCATAGGGCCACCCTGTGACTGCTCTGTTTAGAAACACTCCACTTTTTTTTTTTTTTAAATTTTAAAAATGTGGGGTACACATGAGGGTTAGGTACATATGTGGTCATCATACAGGTAAAGTGTGGGTACCCTTATTGATGTTACGTGCCACCCCCGAGCAGTATCCCGGTACTGCCAATCCCCTTCTTGTAGCATTATGATAAATGTTCAGGGTCCACTTATGAGTGAGTACATGTGGTACTCAGATCTTTGTTTCTATGATAAATCACTGAGTATTATAGACTGTAATTCCTTCCAGGTTGCTGCAAACTTCATAATTTTGTTTTTCTTTATGGCTGTGTAATATTCCATCGTGTAAACGTATCACATTTTCCTTTTTTTTTTTGAGTTGGAGTCTCACTCTGTCACCCAGACTGGAGTGCAGTGGCCGCTCTCGGCCACTGAAGCCTCGACCTGCTGGGCTCCAGCGATCCTTCTGCCTCAGCCTTCCAAGTAACTGGAACTACAGGCGTGCACTACTATGCCCAGCTAATTTTTGATTTCTTGTAGAGATTTCAAGTTGCCCAGGTGGGTCTCGAACCCGCAGGCTCAGGCACTCCACTCACCTTGGTCTCCCAAAGTGCTGGGATTACAGGCTGAGCCACCGAACCTGGCCTATCACATTTTCTTTATCCACATTTTCTTTATCCGGTCCACTTTTGATGGGCAGCACGGTTGGTTCCATGTTTTTGCTATTGTGAATAATGCTGCAATAAACATATGTGAGAAGCACTCCACTTTCAACAGTGATAACAATATCCTCATCATTTTTGAGACTTCTGGGCTTTACATATCAGTGACTATGTTAGGCTTTGTAATGTATGCCACATCCTTTGTAATGTATGCCACATCCCTCTCCATTGGCAGGATGGGTATTGGGATTCCCACTTCCCCACCCTGGATGATTGATGAAGAATTTGAGGCTTATGGAGACTAAGGGACTTGCCTAGCTGTAAGTGGCCCAGACTACTGGAATTGAGGTTTCCTCATTCAAAAGCTAGTGGCGCTGGTTTGCTCTGCCATACTGGAGGACGACTAATTGGTGCTGCTTTTTATGGGTCATTCTCTGTAAGATGCTTTGCCTGCCACCTGCCAGCATCAGAAGATCAAAAATATGGCACAAAGACAATTCCACCTCTGGTGTAGTTCCACAACAGGGTCGGCTACTCTGGAGGGAGAACTAGAGCAGATACATACAAAATGAATGAAAGGGACAAGGAGAGTTGCTCATCTGTGGACATCTTGTATATTGTGTGATGTCAAAGGGTAGCCACAGATACTTACCATGTGAATTTAAAAATTATGTTACATCCTGTCATACCCTCCCAGAGAGTGGATTGATTCTACAGTGTCAGTGCACACAGCTAACATTGGAGCCCCTTTAAGTAAGCCCTGATAACCTGCTCCTACCTCTAGGACTAATCAACTCATCTGTTTGTCTTGTCCGCGCCACATGTGAAGTCACACGTGATCAGCCATACCTCCAGTCAGCTTCCAACATGAGCAGAAAGGTGAGGAAATAGACAAATACCCGCTATTCTTAAGAAAAGCCACATAAAAAATGTTTGTTCTGGGGGAAAAAGACATTTATTGCTTTTTTTTATGCAAAGGACAACAAAATGATGTGTCTTTCAGCTTTGTAAAGGTAACGTGTCATGGAACAAAGCATATTCCAGTGGAAATCCTAATTCGTCCATGATACATCCCTCAAAGAGATCAGAAGCTCAAAATCGATATTTGGGGAAATTTAAAAAAATGTATTAAAGCAGTGTTTGACATTTGTTTCATAATTCCTTTGGGAGGACACATGAAACACTGGTTCAGTGTGCTCAGGCAATCTTAAAAACACACGGATGCCTTTTTTTTGCTACATAAGCATAAGGGGACAGCTTTTGGTGAACGAAAAAGGCGATGCCTCTTGTGAGTTATTAAAATTACACCAGGAAAGATAAGCAACAATTTGAAGCACACATAATTTTTTGGAATAGAAAAAAGTTTGAAACAAAAATAATAATCTGTGTGGAATTTATAAATGCTATAACTAGCTCCAATATGGAAATAAACTTTTAAAAAAATAGTGGGCTGCTAATTCAGTAAAAAAAAAACACCAAAAAATCACAGTGTCTCAAAATCTTCTTTTCAGTCTTTTAATTGTTTGAAATGGAAATTAATTACTAGGTACAATTCAGTGAGTGTTGTTTTGTGCCAGGCACTGTGCTAAATTTTTTTTTTTTTTTAATTGAGTCGGAGTCTCACTCTTTTGCCCAGGCTGGAGTGCAGTGACATACTTATGGCTACCCCAGTGTCAACCTGCTGGACTCTGGTGATCCTTCCACCTCAGCCTTCCAAGTAGACGGAACTATAGGCACATACCACCACTTTTGGCTAATCTTTTGATTTATTGTAAAGGTGAGGTCTCTGTTGTAGAGATGAGGTTGCCCAGGCTGGTCTTGAACCCAGGGTCTCAGGTAGTCCTCTCGCCTCAGCCTCCCAAAGCCCTGGGATTACAGGCTTGAGCCACTGTGCTTATTTTAAGTACTTCACTGCATCCTTCCCAAAACTCTGAGTGGTGAAGTCCTTTAATTAGCCCTATTTTACAAGTAAGGGAACTGAGACTTTGAGAGGTGAAATAACTAGTCAGTCCACACTGCACCCTGCTTTTTTTTTTTTTAAGTCAGGGTCTTACCCAGTCACCCAGACTGGAGTGCAGTGGTATGATCATGGCTCACCATGGCCTCAGCCTTCTGGGCTCAGCCTCTTGAGTAGCTGGGATTACAGGTATACACCACCACACCTGGGTAATTTGTTTATTTTTTGTAGAGAAGACTTGCTGTGTTGCCTAGGCTGGTCTCGAACTCCTGGGCTCAAGTGATCCTCCTGCCTTGGCCTCCCAAAGTGCTGGGATTACAGGCATGAGCCACCATGCCCAGCCCAGGCCACACTGCTTTTAAGGAGAGGAATTGAGACTTGAACCCAGGTAGTCTGACTCCAGAGTTAAAACACCTAACTGGTGGGCTATTTTGCTTTTACTTCAAAGTTTTTTGTTGTTGTTATTTGTTTATTTAATTTTCTCACTGTTAACTTCAGAATTAGCTGAGATCTCTTTTATTCAAGATAAATAATTTGGATTCAGGCCACTCTTCATTAAAAAGCTAGGTGAAGCCAGGCTCAGTGGCGCAGCCTGTAATCCCAGCACTTTGGGAGGCTGAGGTGAGTGGATTGCCTGAGTCCATGGGTTCGAGACCCGCCTGGGCAACTTGGCGAGACCTCATCTCTACAATAAGTCAAAAAACCAGCCAGGCATGGCAGCGCGCGCCTGTAGTTCCAGCTACTTGGAAGGCTGAGGCGGAAGGATCGTTGGAGCCCAGCAGGTC
>NW_007249964.1:1169637-1234825 GCF_000164805.1 Carlito syrichta | reverse complement strand
AATGAGCCAGGCATAGCAGCGCGCGCCTGTAGTTCCAGCTACTTGGAAGGCTGAGGCGGAAGGATCGTTGGAGCCCAGCAGGTCGAGGCTGCAGTGGCCGGGAGTGGCCACTGCACTCCAGTCTGGGTGACAGAGTGAGACTCCAACTAAAAAATAAAAATAAAAAAAAATAAAAAAAATAATAATAATAATAAAAAATAAAACCTAGGTGAGCCTTGGTGTAATTGTACAGCCATATACAGATTGACCTGCTTGTAGCCTACTGTCTCCCAAAGGGCACACAAAGGCTGTTGTATTAACACATTCCTTCCTTCCTTCATTCATTCATTTGCTTGTTCATTTGTTCACTCAGCAAATATTTCAGTGCTAGTAACATTCCAGGAACTGTAAATTTACACATTGATAAGATAACAGTGAACAGAACCACTTCCTGATTACATGATACTTACAGCCTAGAAAGGGAGATAGAAATCAAACAATATGTGATGTGTCCTGTTATGGTAAGTGGTATGGATACAATAATTCAAGGTAAAGAAATGAAGAATGTGAGTGAGGAATGTGCTATTTTTACTTACAAACATTAACAAAGAGAATGGCAGAGAGACCTGAGGAAGCCATGAGGAATTCTGAGGTTAGAGCATTCCTGAAGGAGAACAGCAAATGCAAAGGCCCTGTGGTGAGAGCCTGCTAATCAGAAAGAAAAGCCTAGCTCATCTACAGTTACATATTCCTCCCTGATTGTACTATTGTACATTTCTCTGGGGAATGTCAGTTTTGCTCCATATTAAATAATGTGCCATATAACCTAAACATGGCATTTCTGGTTCCAAAGATTCAGTAAACATAGGTTGCAACCCAAAAGATTTGTTCATCAATTCTACCTGTAAGATACATCTCTTTCTAACTAACTTAGTGGTTTATTTTTAGTGGACTGCAGTCTCATCCTAATGATCAGAAACCAGGTTCTGTTTGCTCTTCTGTGGAACGACTATGATAGACTGAGAATCTGTGCCCCCATCCCGCACCGTAGTTACCCATTTAGAGCAATTGAGAAGGATTGCCTTGAAAATAAGTAACTCTTGCATCACGGCAGAGCAAAACATCTTTGAACCATTTTACCATCTCATCTAAATCGTTCCACTTTAGTCAGTAAAATGTCATCAGATTCTATGTCCTTAAAATTTGCTTTGTGACACTGTTGAAAATTGTTGCTATCGACCATTGGAAATTATGTTTTCTTGAAGAAAAGTCTCCTGAAATCCAAGTTTCCTGCTGGACACTCATAGCACAATGTATATTTAAAAACCTTGTGAATGTGCGCATGGTAACGGCTCTGTGCAAACCTGATTAGCTGGTTTTCAATGTGCTTGCTTTTCCTAAAAATTATTTTTTTTTAACCATCTTTTCTAGTTAAGGGGAGCATAAAGGCATCAGAAACCCCACTCACAGCATTTCGTTGCTGATATCCCTCAGCACAGAATAAACAATTAAAACTGATTTGAGTTTGAATTGTCTCTGAAATATTTTTTTTATGCTTGGCAGCCCTATGCAAAAAATTTCCGCCTGTTGCAAATTAAAAGTCTTCAAGTTGCAAACCCCCCTGAAGAAAGGTTTTGATAATAGGGACGTTGTCAGACCCTTAACTAAGCCGCACACTGCTGGGAGCCTCCAGAATAACTTTAATGTAGTTGTAGGGAAGGGAGTCGTTGGCAGCGCTAAGGATCCCTGCTTGACTGCTCTCTTTCCTGACGAGGAAGAAAAGGACAGTGATCAAGCAGAGGGTCTCAAAGGAGGTCTTAAATCACCGGGTAACATGAAGAATCGGATGTTCACAGGCTCCTGGGGAAGCAGGCACAAAGCTCCTGAATTGTAGAAAGACAGATAATTCTTGTACGAACACCCAGATGACTGGGAACCTTTTCCTTATGGATTAAATAGGACCCAAGTGCACGAGGCTAATAGGAAATGCTGAAATGGAGATTTTTTTTTTTTAGTCCCTATTTTTATGCTGTTTATGATCTGCCAGCAGGAATATTTCACGGCATCAGAGACATGGCCAAAAAGCAAAAAGATGTATACACACACACACACACACACACACACACACACACACACACACACTTCTTCTGTATCTCACAACCCTGATACCACATATGGCCTTTCTGAAGGGAGTATTGTATGTTGTTTAGTCTTGGAACTTCTTTTAAAGATAGGATGTCATTTACAATCCCCAGGCCATATGTTTACTCAGACTTAAGAAACATGGGCTAATCTTTTTCTATTTTGAGGAGTAATAAATTGAAAAGATAATTACATAATATGGTGCATAATGTAACTCTGGCTTGAGCCATATGTGTTTAATTTTAGAAAAACATGCGTGATGACAGGTTATGAAAGGATGAAACTATTTTAGTCTTTTTAAGGATTAGAAGCATGATTTTTAAAATAAGTGTCTCCCCTCCTCCCCTTGAATAACAACCCAATACATAAACCCAGTGAAAAACACCCTACTGAAAGTCATTTGTTTTTGTGGTGGCCACTGGCAAAGAAAATTCAAGTTAGAGGACATATTACTTCCAAGTTCTTGTAAAATTAGATGCAGGCTTCTGTGTGCCGGGGAGAATGGGTGGCGTGTCGTTCCCAGTGCGAGAAGCAGAGTGGAGTTGCTGCATTTAGAATCAAGCAGAAATTTCTCATGTGACTATCCAATTAGAAACAGCCTGGGTTATCTATTTCCTTATTGAACACAATAGCATATCCGATATAAAATGTTGTGGCGGGAGAAATGTAAGATCCTCTCTTTTCTTCCCTCCAAAAACATCTATTGAGCACCTCTTATGCTTCAGGCTATACTTGGTACCTAAGTTGCAGGGTCAGGTAAAATGCTCCCTAAAATCCCGCAAAGCAAGCAGGAGGTCCGTATACTGAGACCCACTTTCTGGTCACCTGCAGAATGTGTCCCTGGGACCGTGATCCTGACCTGGAGGCAGATTGTCAGGTGTGGTAGGCAGAATAATGCACCCCAAAGAAGTCTGCATCCTAATCCCTAGAACCTGGGAATGTGATATGGAAAGTTGCTCATCACCTGACCTTGAGAGGGAGAGAATATCTTGGAATTTCCAGGTGGGCCCAATGGAATCACTCGAAGCCTTAAAAGTAGAAGAGGGAGGCTGGGAAGAGAGCGCCTAGGCAATGGCATCATGGCAAGGACTTGACTCAGTGTTGCTGGCTTTGAAAATGGAATACCCCAGCCGGGCTCGGTGGCTCAGCCTGTAATCCCGCGCCTTTGGGAGGCTGAGGTGAGTGGATTGCCTGAGCCCACGGGTTCGAGACCCGCCTGGGCAACTTGGCGAGGCCTCATCTCTATAGTAAATCAAAAAATCAGCCGGGCGTGGTAGCGCATGCCTGTAATTCCGGCTACTTGGAAGGTTGAGGCGGAAGGATCGCCGGAGCCCAGCAGGTCGAGGCTGCGGTGGCCGGGAGCGGCCACTGCACTCCAGTCTGGGCAACAGAGTGAGACTCCAACTCAAAAAAAAAGAAAAAAAAAAGAAAATGGAATACCCTGGTTTGATTTTTACACAATGTGTACATGTAGTAAAACATCTCACTGTACCCCTTGTATATGTACAATTATTATGTGTCGATTAAAAACATGGAAAAGGGGGCCACTGGCCAAGGAATGCGGGTAGCTTCTAGAAGCTGGAGATGGCGAGGAAGCAGATCTTCTACTAGAAGGAAAGCACCTTGCTTTCTGCCCATTGGAACCCATTTCAGACTGCCGACCTCTAGAACTGTAAGATAAAAAATGTGTGTTGTTTTAAGCTGTTAAATTTGTGTCATTTGTTACAGCAGCAAGAAGAAATGAATACACTAATGAGGGACTGTGTGACTGGTTATTGTACAGTGACTAGAATAGTTGTTCTCAAACAAGCCTGCAAGTTGGAATCACCTAGAAAACTTTAAAAAACACTGTTTGCTGCCTGGGTCCTCAACCCCAGAAATTCCAATTTAATTGGGTGGAGGGTGGCCGGACATTGGAATTTTATAAGCTCCCCAAGTGATTCAGTTAGGGATGTGTAACACCGGTGTAGGGCCCAAAGTTGTGGCATCGCATAAGCCTGGCTTCCTGTCCAGCGTCTGGGTTCTGCTGCATGGTTGTGTGGGCAAGTTACTCTCCTGGCTTGAGTTTTCCTGTCTGTAAAATGGGGATACTGTGGGCTGCTTCTAGGATTGTGCGGTCCAGAAATGTGAAAGGGAATGCGTGTGTCTCACCATGTCATTGCTCAAGAAATGACAACTACCATTTTTACTCTTCTGATAATGATTTGGATGCATAAAAGATAGATTCCCCTGAAGTCTGGCCAATTTCCATATCTCGTATCCACAACTGCCTTCCGAGGCAGCTGCTGTTATTGTATCCTTTCTGTTGTGGAGGATGACAAGTGTCAGAAAAGCTCACCCATGCATCAGTCACAAAGATACCAAGCACCAGAGCCTGGACGTGAACCAGGGGCTCACTCTGAGTTTGGACTGCTTGCCCCTCTTCCTTGGGGAAACCTTCTCGGAAGGCTCGCAAGGTGGATGTGTGGGAATGTGGAAGCTGGCCGCCTCTTGCTGGTGCTGCACCTTTGGTGGTATTTCACAAACCATTACCAGTGCCAGTCCTCGGGCTGGGGTGGCATGTTATTCCAAATTCCGTCTCTGCACGAGAAACCCCATTGCCCTGTTGCCTGCCGTCAGGGAAAAGGAGGTTGAAAGCCATGGGAATGAGGATTCTTAACAGTTATAGGCAGTTTGCCTCTGTCTGCCGTTTAATCTAATCTCAGGTTCAGTTGATATTATTGATTAGTTTCTTTTCAAAACCCTATGCGGCCTACGGGGCTTCTCCACGTGGGGTAAAATGTTATTCTTCTCATGTGTGAATTGAGAAGAAAAGGTGAAAGTATACAATTAATTTGCCTGCACTTTCTTGAAAATTGTATGCTGGATTTCTGTGAAATGCTGTATGGAATAATATTCCAAGCAAATTATTGTTATTTACTATGACTTTTGCCTGCATATTTAAAGTCAACAATTATGTTGTTTTTTCTTTTTTTTTGTACTTAATGGCCTTTGTACAACATTTTTAGAAACCTGGTCAGGTGTTGCTAAGAAAACCTGCGCTCTGACCCTGTGATTCTTGGGAAACAAATTAACAGTATCAGAGGTAACGACCAAGTCTTGCTGCCAAAACAATGACCCTAATACGTTAAGGGCCCCAATGGCCCCCTTTTAGGGTACCTGTCTGTAGACCATTGCCATAAGTCTCACTTGTTTTAGAAATACAGCATCTTTTGTTACCATTGGTGTTAATATTACTGAAAGCAAATCAAATTGAATTTTATATTCTTTTATTTACATAGCATCCATTTTGATGGGCAGTTTTTGTCATCTTTGGAATTCTGTCATTCCTAAGGTTCCTTACTTTTATCAAAGTGAGAATAAGTTATTTCCTATAAGCATGGGGTGCACAGGTACGTGAGTGCTCGCACGTGCACACACACACACACACACACACACACTCACACCCTACATCAACAATCCTTCTTGAATCCTAGTCACAATCCCTTATTTTTGTGTTGCCCTCGTTTCTTCACCATTTATCAACCATCCACCAGAAGGCTTTTAGTAGTGAGTCACATCGTTTTTTGAAAGCATCATGCCAGCTTGGAGAGCCAGGTGAGCTTTTTGTTATATCAGGGTTTCATACTCTTTGCCCAGCTGGAGCTAAGAAGAACAACTTGTCATCATTTTCTCAGACTGAGAGATATGCACAGGCCACACATGAACACGCTAGGGTTCTGTGAATTGGAGAAGAGCCAGCTTCATTATTCCTGATTTTCAGATAATTGGGGTTATGATATTTCCACCAAAAATCCAAACCAAAACAAAACACAAAAAACTAAAGTTTCTCTATTGAGAAACTGATTTGGCTTTGCTTATGAAGTCTCTTATAAAGTGGACGCTTGGCTACGTGTGTGTAAAAAGACAATGTAGTTGATTGAGGTATTTTCAAACCATGTTTAGAATTAAATTGGCAGGGGATAGGGTGGGTGGAGAGCCCAGGTCATGTGAAACTTAGGAGAAAGTATGGAATTAGTAGTCATCTGTGTTCCCTCCATCCTGAAGGAACAATTGTTAGCATTTTGTCCTATTTGCTTTTAGATGTATTTAAAAGAAATAAAGCATTTCAGGTTGGACATGGTGGCTCACTTCTATAATCCCCTACCTTTAAGAGGCTGAAGTGGGAGGATTGCTTGAGACCACAAGTTTGAGACCCACCCTGGTCAACATAGCGAGACCCTTTCTCTAAAAAGATAAAGAAGGTAGCTGGGCATGGTGGCTCACGTCTGTAGTCCCAATTACTCCAGAGGCTGAGGCAGGAGAATCCCTTGAGTCCAGGAGTTCAAGGCTGTAGTGAGCTGTGATCTGACTTCCAGTTGCATTTCAGTCTAGGCAACAGAGTAAGACACTGTGTCTCTAAGCCTTCCCCCAAAAATAATAATAATAGTAATAAAAAGAAAAACAAATTTGGCAGCAACTAAGATCTCCTTTAACTTTTTCCTCTTCCCTTTCCTCAGAAACAAATTTGTCAGGAGTTTAGAGTATCTCATTCCCTTTTCTTTTTATACGTTTACTTACACAGGTAGCCTTTTTGAGAGTGTATATTTATTTAGTTTACAAGTTTAGTATCAGACTATATTGTATGCTAACTACTTCATGCTTTTTAAATTTGGCTATGATTTTGAAAAAAGTATAGTGTTGACATGTATACGTCTCACCCTGTTACAAGTCTACATAATATTCTGTCATTTGACAGTGAATCGTGCTTATTCATTTCACTGTTGTTGGACTTTTATGATTTTATTTTTACTGCAATAAGCATCTTTGGCATGCACAAGAATTTCTTTAGAGTAAATACCCAGAAGTAGAATTATTAGGACAATCAATTATACTCATTAAGGTTTATTGTTCCCCAGTGCAGAACATGCCACCACACCAAGTGAAGAAGAAGTTTATATGTCATCCTGCCCACAAGAAACATATAGCTTGGCAAGGAGGGGGAGTTGGGTAACTCTGTGTCTTCCATCTGGACTGCATTGGTGCTCCAGGGGGGAAGTGAAGGCTGCACTTATAACGGAGCGGTGCGGTGCGGTGTCTTATAACGGAGAGATTCAAACGTGTGTTGTGTGCATGTACTTTATCTGTTTGAAGAGAGATATCTCACTACATTGATTGAATGGCAGGGGCCTCGTCTTTAGTTGTAGGTTGTAACAAGATTCAGAGAAGGAAGGCATCGACCAATTAGTCCAGCTCGAGAGCAGAGATACTTGGAGATGCCCAGCGAAGGTTGCCCTGCACACAGACCTGTTTGTGTGCTTTCTCTCACATCGCTTTCAAGAGGCTAACAGAAACCCAGGGAGGAATGTCGGAAGCAACAGCAAATAAAAACCACATAAAAACAAGAAAAATAGAAAAATAAAAGGGAGGAAGGATCTGTGAGTGAACGAGGATTTCAGTGGCTGCTTCTCATCCTGAGGTGTGATATGTAGATCCATCCCGCGCTCAGGCCTGACAGCTTCTGGGGACAAGACGAATTTTTCAGTCACTATGAGAAATGCCATCCACACCAATTGGTACCCTCCCCTGGCAGCTGCCTCAATCTTTCTCTTTTATCATTCCTCTTGATCCATCATCTAGAGAATGCTAGAAGGCACGAGAATGTAAGTTCCAAGTAGGAATTGGTGCCTGTTTTCTATCTTGGTTTATTTTCAAAAACCTTTTTGAACTTTTGAACTGTTGGTACCCAGGGGGTAATGTGCAGGGGAGTTGATAAATAAAGATAATGTTGATGTGAGTACAATTTCTTTCATATGTAACTAGAGAAGCATGTGAGTTTCAGATAAGCTTTTCTTAGAAAAAAATAAAATTTTAAATGTCAGAGTTTTTTGAGTGGGGGTAGGGGAGACTTCAGTGCTAAAGGACTTGTCCTTAGGAGACAGACCTATTAATAGAAAAGCAAGATGACAGCATATAGGTAAACTTGGAAGAAGATTCTTCCGTTTTTATGGAATTTAGACTTCTCTCCCCCTTGCGTTCTCTTGAGCCTCTGTTTATTGTTACAATTTTACTTTCTTTGTCTGAAATAGCCACTTTCTAATTTTTCTGTAAGTGTATTGAAAAATGGGGAAAGGAGAGGCTATGTGTAACACAATGTCTACCACTGATCTGGGAGAATTTGTTCTCTTTTTAAACAAAACTTACAGAAAAAAATTTAGCTAATATATTTCACTTCCCAAGTATCTTTTGTAAATCTGAGGTTTTATATTCAGATAAAAGTAACTATGAAGCAATAATTATACATAAAATAACAGGACAGGAAGGCGAATACCTTGTAAGCACACAACCTAGTTAACCACCTAGTGTTTACATTTAGTTCGTGAAAAGTTTGAAATAAATGGTTTCAGTGCTTTCATGGCAACCCTGGGTTGAATTGACCAGGTAATGATATCAAGATTTACCTCAGTATTGGTGTCACAGGCATATTTCACTTGCCCCCCCCCCCCGGCCATTTTAAAAGTGAATTTAGTCCCAAGTCTCCCAGGAAAACATATACTGTCAAGTACAAGGTGAAAAATGAAAGCTTACCTTATTAAAAAAGTTTGGACACTGTGGCTCACACCTGTAATCCCAGCACTTTGGGAGGCCGAGGTGGGAGAATTGCTTGAGCCCAGGAGTTTGAAACCAGCCTGGGCCACACAGTGAGACCTTGTCTCTACAAACAAAGTTTTGTTTTTTGGGTTTTTTTTGAGTTGGAGTCTCACTCTGTCACCCAGATTGGAGTGCAGTGGCCGCTCCCGGTCACTGCAGCCTCGACCTGCTGGGTTCCGGCAATCCTTCCGTCTCAGCCTTCCATGTAGCTGGAATTACAGGCACGCGTGACCACGCCCGGCTGATCTTTTAAATTTATTGTAGAGATGAGGTCTCGCCAAGTTGCCCAGGCGGGTCTCGAACCCGTGGGCTCAGACAATCCATTCACCTCAGCCTCCCAAGGCACGGGATTACAGGGTGAGCCAACAAGCCCAGCTACAAACAAGTTTTAAAAAGTTATCTGGGCATGGTTGCATGCACCGGTAGTGCCAGCTACTGGGAAGCTGAGGTGAAAGGATTACCTGAGCCCAGGAGATCAAGGCTGCAGTGAGCTGTGATCATGCCACTGCACCCCAGCCCAGGAGACAGAGTGTGACCTCGACTAAAAAAAAGGTTTTTTTAATATGTCTGGAAACGATGGTCCTAATTATTAATATTATATTAATTAGACTTGGCATTAGTGTTTTAAGTTTTAGCTTTTGGTCACTGTGTTTACACCTTAATTTTCTTTGGATTAACAGATTGCTATGGAACATAGTAGGCATAAGCTAGATATTTTTTAAATGAGTAAATGGAAAAATTTGTAAATGCTGTGGACAGTCATTCATGGAGGCTTCTGGAGAGATTTCCCAGTAAAACGAAAACTTGTAAAAAGTGCAGAGGTTGAAGTGGCCTATTGCAGTTACACAGAAAATGATTTTGCCCTTGCTAATGTTTGACCGTGTTGCCTTCTGATACATTTTACTTACATATTTTTGGCAGATGCATTTCAAAGGTTGAGATGTGGTAAGAGGAAATTTCATCATGCTGTATCCCAGAAGGTTGTAGGTTATCAAAAGTGTGATGCCCCCCTGCACCCTGTCCCTCAGTTAGTTGTCAGGAGTGCTTCTCTCTGGGCGGATGTCAGAACTGCGTGCCATGTGGAATCAGGCACTTGATTTTCCCTCGCTTTGGGGAACTGCATAGGGTTTTAGAATTTTACCCAATTAGCTGCTTATTTTGCAACCTGCTTGAATTTCTTATTTCGAAACGCCATGGTGGGAGATGGTGGGATACAAAACACTTTATTCTTTTTTCAGGATAGTCCCATTTTTAAGAAAATTTTTTATTTTAAAGATGTGGGGTACAATTCAGGGTTAGGTATACAAATGTACATTATGCAGGCACCCTTGATGAGGTGTATCCCCTTTCCGTTGGCCGTTTCCCACTACTGCCGGTCGCACGCCCACCGATCCCATTTTTTTTCCTTTTTTTTTTTTTTTTGAGTTGGAGTCTCACTCTGTCGCCCAGACTGGAGTGCAGTGGCCGGTCCTGGCCACCTCAGCCTCGACCTGCTGGGCTCCGGCGATCTTTCTGCCTCAGCCTTCCAAGTAGCTGGAACTACAGGCGCGTGCTACCATGCCCGGCTAATTTTTTTTGGTGTATTGTAGAGATGAAGTCTCGCCAAGTTGCTCAGGAGAGTCTCGAACCCGCGGGCTCAGGCAATTCACTCACCTCTGCCTGCTGAGATTACAGGCTGAATGAGACTGGCCCCATTTTCTTAAATATTGATTTTTGTAATTTTCACGACTTGGGATCTTTAGAGAATGTATCCTCTTGAGAAGTTGTTTGACTCCTTTAAGAACATGTCTGTGTGTGTTTTGTGAATACAGATGGGCACACCCACACGTATATACACACATGTATACCCACATAAATATACATGCGTGTATGTGCTCACATGCACACGTATGGGTTTGTGAAATTTTCTAAACCCACATAACTCAAATTTCTTTCCTAACAACAGAAAGTCACTTCCACGAACAGTTGAAAAATAAATATTATAATCAGCGAGGCATCACAAATAACTTTTATGTCTAAATCAAGCTATTAAATGCTTTTTTATTTTTAAGTAGATAGGGGAATAAAATAGCTGTATAGTTCATAAAGTGGTGTGCCATTACTGCCTGCTGTGCTCAAGAATTATGCCAGCTTTTTACACTCATGAAGTAAAAGCGGATTAGAACTGTGATCAATGTATTATCCTATATTTCTTATTTTGCATTGTATTTCCTCTTTGAGCACCTTTGTAGACTAAATGGCTACTAATGACATAATTACAATTGTTTGTCACCACCATAATGTGTGATTTCCTATCTGATCATGAAGATGTAAGTTAGATAAAGGAGGAGTTTTGGCAGGAAGACAAAGTGCAGTGATTTATTAAAGGCCAGATGTGGTTGTTAAAAGCTTTTCCACAGAAGGCTCAATTGAGTGATGTGAAATAGGAACGAAACCACTCTGCACACCCAGCCCGTGGTGCTTGGTGTGAGTGACATAGCTGTTCATGGAAGCATGACAAATGAGCCGCACGTTTTATTGTTGTGTACAGATTTTATGTTGGAATTTAAACAGGGTGAGAAAGGTTCACATTAGCTTATACCAGCAGAGTAGGTGTTTAAAGGAAACTCATGAGACTGAAGCGCTGACGAAATTTTCAGTTTGCTTAGTGCTTCATAGCAAGAACTGAAATAGTGTATGTTTCTGTCAAGTTTCAAAGAGGGAAAATCCCAGCCCTGTTTCAAAAAAGAAATGAGAGAGGTTAATATATAAGAATTCAGAAAAATCAGAAGCAGGTGGAGAGAAGATATTACTTAAGCACTGTTGACATACATATTGCATACTTCGACTTGACATATATACAATCAGATTAGATAGATGCTTCTAAGGAAAGAGGCACAATTTTTGATTTTAGTATTATTTGCACACACAATGCTCTGACAAAATAATATTAAGACACTGGAGTGATAGAAGCTATGAGTGGTTTGAAGAATGTTTTCAAGCTTTTTGAGGAGGAGGAAAAAAAAGAAGAAAACGGTTATATCTTAAAGCTATTTCGTAGTCAGAAGATAGTGATCTTTCTGTTTGTTTTTCCCTCCCCTCCCCTCTATTCCTTCATTTCCCCTTTCTCCCCTTCCCCCCCATCCTTCTTCCTTTCCTCTCTCCCCACCTCCCTCCTTTTTTTCCTCACTCTACTTTCTCTCTCCTTCTCTTGCATCCCTGTAAAATTTTATATGGAGAAGAGTTATGTAGGATTGGGTCTGTATAGTGTGGGACCCAAATTACATATGTATTAAACAGGAACTTTCCTGTCTCTCCCAGTGTGGATAGATAACATTATTTTAAACAACATAAACTGAAGACATCCAAGTTTTTAGATTAACTTTGTGAGAACAGAAGGAGCTTTGGTGGGGTGTTCATAATACTATAACCTTCCTTGACCTCTCAGCTGGACAATACAGTGTCCTCATTTTTTTCTCTCATGGTACTGCAGACTTGATAGCTCTTGCAGACTTGCTGTATACCTTGTGATTATATGTGTATTTGTAATATGATTTGCTCAGCATGTATTTCTGTGTTCCGTCTGTAAGTTCCACAGAGGCAGTCAGTGTGCCCCTAAGCCTATCACATTGCTTGGCACACAGTGTACATTTTTTGAGTATTTGTTGAAGAAATCCAAATAACCACAGGCACCAATAACCTACATTCAGAATATCACTTGGAAAACACTAGCAGATCCATTCAGTTGAAAATTTCCCAAATTATAAATGCTCATCCATCTAATTTATGGAGCCGTTTAAATGGCTCTCTGCGATCCCCTTAATTTAAAGTTTGAAACCTTGGAATACAGTTAAATCAGTTCCTTCCAAATGGACTTTTGCCTCCCGTGGTCTCAGCGTGCAGTTCCAGAGACTGCCACTTGATGGCTTGTACCCAACCCTAGACAATTAGAGCATAAAAGTAGGAAAGGTACACAGGCTTCCGCCTCTCCTTGACTGTGTCTTCCATTGAAAAATATATATGTTCTTTATGACTCATCCATTGAACCTTTTAAAGAGATGAATGCAATTGAAATACAGGAAGTAAAGTTTCAAAGAAACCGTATTCATAGGCGTGAGACCTGCCCAATCTCAAAAGACCCCACACTTAGAAGGGACCCATGTTTGGTTAATGCCCTGTTACCCTTGTCTTCTAAAAAATGTTTAAACATTTTGCACAGAGGCTTCCAAATTTTCATTTTGCACCAGACTCTACAAATTATATAGTCAGTCTTGCCCTTAACATGTATTCTTTCTGTCATTATAGTCATATGTGATTTTCCTTACCCAACCAGAACTCGTGTTATTTGAAGGTGGGTTGCTTTGGTCCTGACTATGGTTTCTAGAGGCTTTATTTAGTGTTTGGTAGGAAGCCTGTCCTCACAGGATACAAGCTTGTAGGTTAAGAGCTTTGGCTTTTACTCAGATTTCCCAGATCAAATCTTAGATCCACAACTGGACAAGTTACTTAAACTTTCTGAGCCCACTTCCATCATTTGCAAAATGGAATGAGAGTAGTGTGTCTACTTACTGGACCTGAGGTGAGTATTAAATGCGAAGGTATGTAGAACATGCAGACTTCCCAGGGGCATGGCTCGGGGTTGAGCACTCAATCACTGCTAGGTATTGTTGTCCTTATAGGCTACCAACTTTCTGGTAACGCCTGACTCTTATTGGGCTTCCTGCTCTGGCTCCATTGAAGCTGCAGGATTCTTGCCATGCTTTAATGCTCCAATGTTTCAGCTCTTAAGGTTCTGTGTCATTTGATACCAGAGTTCAAGGTAAACTGAACTCTAAGACTTGACTCAGCTCTGCCTTGTCCCTCCTCCTCACAGAAGCCCTAGTTACTCCTTAGCCTCCGCATGGCCTCCTTGATGTTGAATGATTAATTAATATAGAAAGGATTTGTGTAACTAAACTCTGCATTTTGTAACCCATCTCTGTTTCCTGGTGGTTCAAAGATGTCTCTTACTCAGTGTATCATTAAAGGAACCAATCTTTTTTTCTGCAGAGCATCTAAAACTTATTTTAATGCAGCCAAGTTATTCATAACTAGCTTGCCCTCCCCTAAGTCATACAGGAAATTTGCGCAATATTGACCATATCAAAGGGCTCCACATTCTTAAGGAAGGAGGATGTATTATTGGAGACTGATATGATGTGGTATATGATTCATCCATTCATTTAGCAATTATTTATTGAAGACTTTCTGTGTGCCACGCAGTGTTGTAAGTACTGGGAATGTAACTGTTAACAAGACTGCCAAGAACCTTGCTGCTGTATCACTGGTATTCTAGTAGGGTATAGAAATATGTATGTGTGTGTGTGTGTGCGTGTGTGTGTGTATTTTGAGTGAGTGTCTTACTCTCTTGCCCAGGCTGAAGTGTAGTGGCACAATCACTGCAGCCTCGACCTCTTGGGCACAGGTGATCCTTCTGCCTCAGTCTCTTGAGTAGCTAAGACTACAAGCTTGCGCCAGCATGTCTGGCTAGTTATTATTATTGTTTTTTGTAGAGACGAGGTCTTCTTATGTTGCCCAGACTGGTCTCAAACTCCTGGTCTCAAGTGATCCTCCCGCTTTGGCCTCCCAAAGTGCTGGGATTGCAGGCATGAACCACTGCATCTGGCCAGGATACAGATATTAAACAGACAACAAAGAATGATATCAGAGAAAAGTGCGGTGTGGAAAAACAGTCATGAAATAGGAGTGCCTTTAGGCCACTTTAGATGCGGTAGCCAGGTAAGGCTTCTCAGAGGAGGTGACTTTTGAGTTAAGGTCTGAATGGCAAGAGGGAGGTGGCAGTGGGGAGAAGGCGCCATTGAAGGTGCAGGATTCTTGCCATGCTGTGATGCCCTAATGATACAGCCCTCAAGGTTGTGTGTAGTCTGGTGCCAGTTCAGGGTAAATTGAAATCTGAGACTCGACTCAGCTCTGCCCTCTCTCTCCTCCCTATGGAAGCCCTAACTGCGCCTGCCTTAGTCTCTGCGCGGCCTCCTTGATGTTGGGTGGTTAATTAATGTAGAAAGGATTTGTGTTATTCAACACTGCATTCTCCAAGCCTTTCCAAGCTTAGGAAGCAATAGTGCTCAGACCCTGGAGTGGCATGAGCTTGGTAGGTTTGAGGAACAGAAAGAAGGCCAGTGTAACTGGAACAGGTGTGCAGGATGGATGTCAGAAAGACTCCAGGCAGGAGAATTTGTTGGGGCCTGATCTTACAGGATTCTGGAAGCTGGGGTCATGTGACCCCTGAGCTTTATTGTTTAAGCTATTATTTTCTAATAATAACAGGGAACCAGGAATCTGTTTAATCATATGCTAACTAATTTAATCAGTAAAACAGTCTCTAGGTAGTAACTAGAGGGAAGTAGATGACTTTGCCTGGATTATCCTGTTCAATTATTTAATTAAGAGTTATAATACTAGAAGGAGCACTGGAACTAGAGTCCCCAAAGAAATCCCAACACTTCTGGGACAAGCCATTTTGTTTCTCTATAGAGTCATTTCATCTTGAGACTGATAATACCTTTGACACAAGGTAGGGATAATGATGAAATGACTTAGGGCATGTGATGACTACCTGATGAATGCAAAAATCATATACAAACATAAAGTTGCTATGATTGATGCCTTTCAATTGATCATGTTATCTATTAAAAAATACCCATTTTAAAATTATAAAATGCATTTTAATTCATTAAAATATTTTGAATCACTTTTGGAGAAACCTAGCAGATGGGTATAGTTACATCATTCCCTAAATGGATAACCTATTTGACCTTCTTTTCTGAGATCTGGGAATTAGAACAAATGACCACTGCCTATGGAATTCTTTCTCCCAAATTTCTTATCTCTTAACTGAACTGGATTTGAAATATGGGAGGATTAAAGGCTTAGATTGACTGTTAGTTTTAAAAACCTGTCTCTAAAGAAGACTCATAATTATTCTTGTGAAGCAAAATCCTGTACCTCTAACAATAACTGCTGATTGCTTTGGAGCTGGGTTGGTGGATATGAATGATTAACATGCTATTCTTTGGGAGCTGATAACTCTTCTGAAAATTGGGGTTCTGTAGTTGACATTTTTGATACAGAAGTAGTCGGTTTTTGTCTGTATCCACTTCTCAGAAACTCTTGCTCTGCCCAGCAGACATCTGTTTGTGTCAAAGAATCAAATGAGGCAGGAGAGTCCAGTGGTCCAGTTCTCCAAGATGAGTTATCAGAAGCCATAGCAAGTGGCTCCAGGGAATCTCAATTTTAAAATGTTAACACTTCTTTGATTTCGTAGATACTCATTGGAAAGATGATCTCGGATTACTGGAAGACTTTACTGTTAAGTTTTAGAGAATTTTGCATTCTGCTTAGAAATCATTTTGAGCTTTATTAGAACATTGACTAGCAATGGCACTAATTATTTTAAATATGACCCTGGAAACGGGCTATGTCAGCTTGAAAAGACTATTTTTAACAGAATTTGGTTTTAAAGGCAAGTTTTATAGACATTATAATAATACCATTGTTATCTAATTAGCATCTACTGTGTAAATGCATGTGATATTAGAGAGGCTGGTATACATAAAATTATGAATTGTGACATTTTATGAGTTTTTTAAAAATCATGAGTCTTATACAGTCATCATTACTTAACAGTGTGAAATGTGACCTTAGACATTACATCATGTAAAGACCAGGAGACAAAAAAACTGAGGATCAATTTTTGATTATAATAAAGTTTTAGTATGAGGCATTTCTGAATATGTGTCATGAATATGAGTCATGATTTTCACACCAAACCTGACCTATTCTGATTGTTTCGACTTCATGGGGTTTTCAGTATTTAAATTCTAAACCTAATTTGAAGGTTTCAGAATGATTCACATTCAAATCTACTTTTATGTTTTATAATTAAATAAGAAAATATTGCTTATACCTACATTTTTACTATTCTTGGACATATTATAATTATTTTTTTAATTTCACCAATAAAATAGGCCATTTCTTCATTAGTAAATTACCATGCCACACCAATAAAAAAAATAGTTTGAATGTGGCTTGCCATCTCAGATAGTCATTTCAGTTTGGAATTTTCTCACTTCGGAATTCCATTAGTTCTTTTTGTAAAATGTGAAGATACTTTCTAGGTAAATTAATCCCTTCCAAGCAGTAAAATAACTTCCTTTTGGGAAAGAGTTATTAGAGTCTTATTCTTTATAATCTTAAATACCACTTATGTTAGAGTGAACAATACATGAAAAAATTACACTAGTTAAAAAAAGAATGATTACGACCTAGCCCAAGTACATTGCAATTATATGTTCATGGAAAAGTGAGCTTTCTACTGGGAAAAGCATGATATAGATGCCCATGAAATTTCCAAAGTTTAAGTATTTTTGTAAATTAGGTTGTTCCTAGTTAAACAGGTGGCTTTAAAGGCTGGTTTCACTGTTGTTTTAATCATAGTTTAGTTACCATGGAGAAATATGCAAGTTAGCATTTATACACAGAAGTGAAATTTATGCTGCATAGATAATAGCCTAAATTTAGCTTGACTTAAGTTTACCACTTCCTTTTTTTTAAACAAAAAGAATAATAATATATCACATATATCCATTAACAAGTTAATTTCTTTAAATGCCACTGTTATATTTTTAGAGAATTTCTTTTCTTAAGCATCACTGGACACCTCTGTCACTGTGACCTCGTCCAGTGCTGAGCGTAATATAAGATATCACATTGGATTTGCTCTAATTGTGTTGCCCTTAGGTTTAATACAAGACTTTGCTGAGTTTAAAATCAGTTATGTGGTGAAAAAATAATGTTTGAACACATTACTTCTAGCTAGGTTTTAGAAAGGACTATTAACTTTTCACTGACAATGTTAAGGAACTGTGCAGTGCTGATAGGAACCAAACTGATCTCAGAGCCCAACAATAATTTTGATTACCGTTTGGGTATGTTTTCTAATGAAAATTCGGAGACAGGCCTTCCAATGAACTGTTTTGATCTCGTGCTGTCTTAGCTGGTAGTAGGTTTTTCACTGTGAATTAAGACATTCGTCTGTGAGGAATCTGGCAACTGTGAGCTGTCGTTCCTGCTTTACCCACTCCCTCCGAGTGAAGGCTAAGTTTTCAAGGACAAATGTAGTAAAAGTGTCCTGATCCAACACCAGGTCCCCCAGCACACAGAGAGAGCAGCAGATCCCTTTCAACACCAGCTGTTCTCACAGATATAGATTGCTGCAGTGAAATTTTCTTAATATAATTCAGGAAGCTCTAGAGAATTCTCCAAAACAACTGTGCCAACAAGGAAAATGTTGAATTTTTCATCAGCTGCCCAATGCTGAGAGTTAGTGGGCAATCCGTTCATTCATGACCAGATGTTCAGTGTAGTAACGCTCCGCAGTTAACTTGAACCTTGTGGCCTGTTTACCATTGGCTGCAAGGACATTGGCAGCAACCTGGCATTGGAGAATTGAGGCCCGCACAAGCGAAAGACCGAAGTGTGTGTCTGTGGCTTCCTGGTTTTCACCAGCGACCAGAAAAGGTAGGGAGTGATAAAAGAAAGGAACGACATCACATCAATCATTTTGGAGGCTGGGAGCATTTGCTAGATGATTGTGTCTTGGGGGAACATAGGCAAATTCTTAAACTCCTTTTTATTTGGAAAGAAAGACAGTCTTTGTTTAGTTGGACAGATTTTTCAACCTGTGTCTAAACCATAAAACTTTTTGTAGTGGGGGGCAGTAGGTGTGAGTGGTTAAGAAAGTAAGAGAAAGGTTTCTAATTTTAAACTTAAAGGAAGTCAGTAAAGTTGACTCAATATTGAAACCTGATGAGGTTCAACCTAGAATTGGAAGTGTGATATTTTGTCTGTAGGTACACTTTATTATTGTAGGTTTGGAGAATATTTAGATCTTCCATTCGTTCAGATTCACTGTTTCCTTCATATACATGTTTTGAGTCCATGACGATTTTGTGAGCTGTTTTAAGTTATGGTGTGTGGAGTGGGATTGGGTGGGGTGGGGGGGAAGCTTAGGTCGAGCAGGGGTTTTTGAACAAACAATTTGATTTTTTACTTTGAAAAGATTTTTCCTTAAAATAATTAGCTGTGTTTGATTCCGGATGTGCAGCAGGCCGGGCATAGGGAGTCAGGGTTTGATGACATGAAGCGTGTCTCAGATGGAGGGCTCTCATCTTCCCGCCTACATGGTACTGCACAATAATTTTAACTATTTAGGTCAAAGCAGTATGGACAAAGGAAATGTAAAAATATTTTCTATTTAACCATTTTTAACTTGGGACTTAAGTAGTGCCATCCCAACAAGGAGTTGGCCTTTGTTTACTTGAAACTGGAACAGATAGTCATCATGATATAAACCTTTTTGCCTTTTGGAGACTTGGATTGTTTCCTCTTCCCATAGAATTCTTGACTCCCTCCTGCACATCCTCACTGATGCCCATCCAGGGGACACGGGGGTAACTTGGAGAACCTTTCCAGCAGAACCTTGCAGTAATGATATTTGTTTTGATGTAACTTTTTACTTTGGCTTATAAAGTTGCCGTGAACACTTCCTTTGCATTTCCTGCTTTGAGAGGAGGCCGGTTGCAGGTTGCATTGAGACACAGAAGTTCCTCATGACTCTATTTGAACCTGAACCTCATTGGCCCTTAGAATCTCCCTGATGGAGTATGTGTTTCATTTGTCTGGCTGATTTTTTTTTTTTTTCCTGAAAAGTCCCTTGGCTTGTTGACTTGGAAAAATGAGGTTTTGAATTCCAGCAGATCCTGACTTAGGGCTGCTGGGACACAAGGTGAAGGCGTTGCGTTGTTTTCCTGGATGCTGACTTGCTGATAGCAAAGCGAGAACCAGTTTACAGTAGCTCTGACACCACTGTTACCTTTCTGCAGTCCTCTCCAGCTGCTCCGAGCCCTTCGATGCCTTCGCCATGCACACAGTTTGTTCTTGGGTGTGAAAGCAAACAGTATTTGAGTTGGCAGCAACTTCTCTTTCAGCGGAGTTTGCTGCCTCGGCAAGAAACCGCAGCCTGAGCGTTCTGCTGCCGAAGGTTTCCACTGGCAGGATGGCCTTTCCCCACATTTCCTTGGTTTAAGGAAACAGATTTTTAAACTTTTTTTTTCTTTAAAGACAAAATGCCAACATTTAACAGCTGGAGTTAGTGTAATTTATGGTTTTCACTTTATGTTCTTGTGGATGTCTAAAAATTTTAAATCTGCATTTATTGTTAAATTATGCAAGTTTTTGCAAAAAGAGTGATTAAAAATAGACCCTCTGTATGAAGAATTCAAGAAGGCATTGTTACCCAAACAGGTATTCTCAATTATTCTCTTTAATGGTTTTTAATTGTCATAATTTACTCATATTCTATTACATCTCTCAGAGGAGATGTTTTTGAAAGCTCTTTGTTTTTCCTTTGAGGAACAAATATGAGTTTCTTCATTTGAATCAGTTTTTTTTTAAGAGATCTTACTTTATTTATTTTGTATATGCCAGTGTGTTCATCCTCACTTTAGGTAAGCTTTCTTGCCATAGCAGTTCTGAGAGCAGAGCAGCCTTAGACCTGCTACTTGTCAAGGTGATCCTTTGTTAGGAGGAACCCAGGTGCCTTTGTGAGCCTCAGAACCTATCCTCCAGGGTGGTCTCGATTTTCCTACATTTCCTTTAGGTGAAACTTATAACCACACCTTACAGAATTAGCAACTGATTGGAGGTCTCACTGAATTTACATCAGAATCAGGGAGTGAATGTAAGTTATCCAATAAAAAGTGATTGAATGATGCCTAATGACAGGAAGTCTTATTGTCCTATCAATATACAAAAAGTAGATTTTGGGGAGGGAGCAGTTTCTAAATTTCTATTGATAGAAGTAAAGATTCTGAGAACCTTTATTAATGTTTCCCAAAAGTCATACCTCTAATTAAAAAGCAGCTCTGACATCTTTGTTGTCCTGATTTCTCAGAAAAGAAAATAGGAAGTGAAAAGACTTTTCTACTTGGTACGGTGTGTTACCATAAAGACCATTCGATCTACATGTTAGATTTAGGGTCAGAACATTAACTGTGATGAATAACAGGGGACAGAATTTTTCTTTCCTTTTTAAGGATAGTGGCAGTTAATCATTTTTATCTGGCTGCCTTGTAGACTTGATTAGATTTATTATGTATGCCGCATGTTTATGGCATTTTTATTATATGTTGTTAATTTGTTATAACTGCCACTACATTTTTTTCTTCTTCCCTTTTTCTCCCTTGAGGACCCTTGAAAGCAATTAAGTGTTACCTTGTGCTTTAGGAAACTTTATTTAATTTTTAATTTTAATAAAAACCCTAATAGTTTACAGGTTACAAAAAACATAGTGTTCCAATGTATATCTTACTTCAGATAAAAGGAAAATTCGCAGTTGTGTTCTTTAGAATTCTTGTGTTTTCTGTCCTTCATGAAGTGATGCATGTTTGGGTGGATTTAGAGATTTACACATTTATGAAAACACTTCACCTGAAACCTAGAAGGGCGAGCCATGGAATATGTACTAAACTGTAATTTCCTTCATTAGTAGAAAGCCATCTATATAGTTTTCAAATCACTGCTAGGTAAGACAATTGGGTTGTTTAACATTTAAGCTGCTTAAAAAGTCACGCAGTTGAATGATGCATTTTAGAACATCTTCTTTTTTAGCTTACTAGCTCTCAGAATGGATATGGAATCTGTTAAATATAGAGGCCATTCTTTAAATAAGGCCGACAGTTAAAATTGGGAAGCCAGAGAATTAGATTGGAGATGATTTATGATGAGTCTACAGGACATTAAAAAAATAAAGTTAGAAAAGGAAATCCACTGGCTGCATTGGCTATATTACAGCAGAGAATTTCCACTTTTCATCCCTTTTGAATTGGCTGGATGTACAGGCAATGCATAGAAACAGATTTTCGGGAAAAATCGACAGAACTATTCTTTTTATTGTATGTTCTGGCATCAGTTTGGTATTGGCATTGCAAGCCTCTGACTATAACCAAGTCAGTTTCTTGTTTTGACAGTTACAAACTTTTTCAATAACAGAGAACCACCCATTCTCTCAAGAGCATTAAACTTAAGAGCTGGATTGAACAACAGCTTTGTTTTTGTCATGAAGCATGAACATATGCGTCCTTAATAAATACCATTTGAAGATGACACACGGGTGTGGTTATTGAGTTTATCATGTGTAATAATCACAGGTACATATGTCACTTTTAAGAATTGTTATACACTTGTTTATACTGCACAGTAAGAAGTTGATACCTCTTTGTGGAATAAACAATATGAATTCAAAGTGACAGAGGCAATATTAAATCATTTAGGTATAAACTGATTTCACTGATAGCTAAAACTTGTTCTTAAGATGGCTTATTAAAGTATCTGAAATCTTTACTTATAATGAAAAAAGAAAAATAATTTTAGCGGTCTTAGATATCACCTCATTAATTATTTCCAATTGTATCAATATTCAATTAATCAAGAAAAGGTGATACTAACCAGTGTTAGTATTTTTCATGTATTTTTTACTTATAAGAAGAGTTCAAGGTGCTCCAGTTATTAGCCTAGTTTTAGACTTCTATGTTGTAAGAAATACACTATACTCCACTGTGCGCATAAAGCCATCATTTGATTCCCTCACCTCCTACCCTAGTCACCGCATATAGAGTCCATAACGTGCTTAACGTTTCTGTAGGCAACTTTGAGAGCACAAAAGTTCATATTTAAATTCTGTCCTTAGGAAGAAAGTGTTGAGAGAAGTGAGATTTTTTTTTTTTTTTTTTTGAGTTGGAGTCTCACTTGGTCACCCAGACTGGAATGCAGTGACCGCTCTCGGCCACCGCAGCCTCGACCTGCTGGGCTCCGGCGATCCTTCCGCCTCAGCCTTTGGAGTAGCTGGAATTACAGGCATGCGCTACCACGCCCAGCTGATTTTTTGATTTATTGTAGAGATGAGGTCTCGCTGCCCAGGCGGGTCTCGAACCTGCGGGCTCAGGCAATCCACTCACCTCAGCCTCACAAAGGCGCGGGATTACAGGCTGAGCCACCGAGCCCAGCTGAAGTGAGATATTTCTTTTTTCTGTTTTAATAGGTGGGACTTCACTGCGTCACCCAGACTGTAGTGGAGTGACGCAGTCATAGCTCACTACTGCCTATAACTCCTAGGCTCAAGCGATCCTCCCACCTCAGCCTCCCAAGTAGCTGGGACTACAGGCACGCACCACCATGCTCAGTTAATTTCTTTCTTTGAAATTATTTTTGCAGAGACAGAGTCTCACTATTACACTCAATTTGATCTCAGATTTCTGAACTCAAGTGATCCTCCTACCTCAGCCTCCCAAAGTGTTGGGATTACAGGCATGAGCCACCACCCCTAACCGAAGTGAGAATTTCTTTACTTCCATGAACAATTTAACCTAAAGTTTGCTGACGTGTAAATGCGAGATATTTGGGTGTTAGGGGAAGGGAGATGGTTTTTTTGGCTCATGGGCAACAGAGTGAATAAGCAACAAAGACCAAAAAGCTTGGTCCTCGAGAAGAACAATGAACAGTTCCCTTTGCTGGGACATAGAACTCATGAAAGGGAAGAGAGAAAGTAGGTTGGAAAGGTAGTCAACATATGGCCATGGAGGCTCTCAAGTTCAAGTTCAGAAATAAGGAATGTATTTAGCACCATTAATTGATATTAATAATGGCAGATAACATTAGTTATGGGCAAGGCATCAAGCTTAGTGGTCAACAATTCATGTATTTTTTACTCATAAGAAGTATCCAAGGAAGGAGGTTCTATGATTATCCATAGATAACAGAAGAGATGAGGAAATTGAGTCTTGGAAAGGTCATGTGATCTTACCATAGGCGCACAGTAGTGAGATGGAGCCAAGATTTCAAATTGGACTCTGTGACTTAAGAACCAGCCTTCTGAAGACTGACTACACTGCCAGTGGATGCTACCAGGGTTTTTTGAGCTGAGGAGTCTCTTGGTGAGAGCTGTGCTGTGGGATAATTCATCTGTCATCATCTTATAGAAAGATAGTGAGGAGCCCAGATCGGAGGAAATTGTGATGTTTCTGAAGAGCGGCAGAGTCTGCAGTAGGCTGTGTGAAGGGAATTAAAAGGCAATGATGGAGGGGGTCCCAAAATCCTTAGCGTTTTGGGCCGCACTTGGTGTGAACGACAGATGATTGGGAGACTTGGGATGGTATCCTTACCCCTTGCTGACAGAAGAGGAGAGAGGGCAGGCTGGGGAAGGGGTGAGCCGGGGTTTAGATGTCTCTTGAGGTGCGGTGTTAATTTCAGGTAGAGTCTTTCTGGAAGATGGTGAAACAGTGAAATGGAGGTCGGGAAGGTAGTCAGGGCTGGAGATGTGGATTTGAACCACAGAAGAAGCCAGTATAGAGAGGGAGATTGGTACATTTAGTGAGGGGGGAGTAGACTGTGGCTGGAGAAGGAGACCAGGATATAAATCAGCCTTATGAGTTAAAGAAAAATCTTTCTGCACACTGGAGATGACAGATTTGTAGGCCATGCTTCAGACACATACCTATACATATTCATGTTTGTATACATATTCATGTACATATTTATATATGTATCCCCATATACATTCATATGTATTACTGTGTGTATTTGTATATGTATCTTATTCATGAGCATGCGCTGTTCTCTTTAGCTCACATATGTATTCTTGGGAGCCTTTCCCATCTCAGTTAGCAAGTGGGAAGAGGAAGGGCAGGGTGGGTGTCCCATGCTCCTGAGAGCCACCGATGGTTGGGGGTGGGCTGCTGCAGCGTGAGAGTGGTAGAGGAAGATGGGGTTTACTTCTAGCGTGTGTGAGGTTTAGGCCAACACGTGGAATTTTATACCCCCCAAAACACATTCCCACACAGAAGCCTGGCAGCTTTAAATGCTCTAGTAAATGTTAAATGATTTATAATAGGATTTTACAGAATTCAGCCAGATTACCATTATGTTGTGAAATAAGGGCTAAAGTATGGTCAATAAATGTGTTAACTTTTCATTTGGGGTGATATTTTTCTCCGTTCATCTGAAATGCGTAGGAGACACTCCTTGCTTTGCCAGTGGAGGATTGCGGTTAAAATTTTTTTTTTTTTTTACTTTCCTTCCCTGTGTCCTTTCTTGATTACTAAGAAGGTTAACAATGCACACTTCTGGGTCTTTAATGTTGTGTTGTGTTTTGTTTTGTTTTTCCTACAGCCAAAAAAAAAAAAAATGCTGTATTATTGTTCAAGTCTGTTTTAGGTTATTGACTGAAGAGTTAAAATAGTACCCCCTTTTTTTCTTCTCAAGATGCCACTAAGTGATTTCTTTTTAGGGTTCCAGAGAATGTCACCCTGACAAAAATTGCCTTCTTGTGTTAGTAGCTTTACGCTTCTACTTCTTTTTTCTTTCCATGGCTCTTACCTAAGTGTTTAGAGTTGTTTGGAACACCTTAAAATTGAGAGGCTTCAATGCCATCCACTATTCAGACTGCCAATAATGTGAAATTCACATGCACCTTTTGCAGTTGGTCATACATGTCTTAAGAAAATATATTTAACAAAATTCTGCAGGTCCTCATTCCAGTGTTAACTCGGAAAATCATTCACATTTCTTCTGAGAGTCTCCAGTTGACCATATTACTGAAGGGCTTTGTCAGAATGGTTTGCGAAGTTCTTTATCAACTGAGGTCACCCTGACTTATGAGATTCCAATAAAATTGGCTTGAATCTTTATCGTATACCCTGTGGAATTCCAATGAGAATTCTTGGAGGCTTTGTGTTCATGGTTGATTTGAGTCAGAGAAGCTTTGATATTCCTTCTTTCCATTGCTGTTCTCTTCTCCTAGAGTTGGAAATTGGCTCCTTTGCATAATTTCCTTCCTCATAGCTCGCACAGAGCATTGAAGTCTGGGGAGTGGGAGAAAGTTTACATCAGAGAAATTCAGAATACAGTGTTTAACAGCCTTGTTCTTATACTGTGTTCTTCTGTTCCTGCATAGCTGTCCCCGAAGAGCTTTCTTGTATAGATCATGACCTCCAAATTGCCTGACTTATTCTATCTTCTCTTATCTATCTTCTCGCCTCTCATTCCTCTGGTTTCTGTTACCCACTCATGTTTCTTAAAAACAGCAATTTCATTTTCTCTTTCTGCCTCACCATTTCCTTCCAAGCCAGGTTCGAGGGGGGCCTTGTCTTCCATGTTTCAAGCAGCGTATCAAGGAGGAGCTGACTGGTAAAATGATCATCTTTTCACTTAAGTACATGTGCACAGATACCACTTCCTTTCTTCCTCTACTCTCCCATAAATGTAGCAAAAACTGAAACTACTTTGCACAGAGAAAGACATCTTAGAGTTTGATTCCATTTTTGACAGGACGCACCACACTCTGTTCTTTTCAACCATTTCCCTTCAGTCACATAGGATGATTCCAAGTGCATGCCCTAAATACCAGCATTTTCTCATTGATACTTATTTTCTTATACTAGGCCAACACTCTGTCTCCTCTTAATCCTGGGGCAAAAAACCCCAAAATCTCAACCTAGAACTTTATTTGTGACTTTGATCACCTAATTTTTCTTGTAAAGTTTAATACTTTATATGTCATTCTTTAATCAAGTCTTCCAAGATAATGGATTTGCTCCCATCCCCTGGAAATTAAGGATGTTAATGACATGGTTAAGTGGTGCCTTTTGATGCAGAGCTAGCAGAAAGCATTTGCTATTAGAGGGGCACCTGTAGCCTGCTCATCCTCATGCCATTTTTCCATAATAATGTCAGACAACATGGCTATCTTATAATTAGGTGAGGGACATCAGGCAATTTCCTGTTATCTTTTATAGTTTCCACAGTGATTTGCCTGACTGGGGTTACAAAAATTCTGAAAAACGTCTATAAGATTGAAATGGACATTTCTGGGTTATTTTACAAGTTCTGATACCCACATCTAAATGCATAAAATCTGTTTTTCAGCCGGGCTAGGTGGCTCAGCCTGTAATCCCAGCACTTTGGGAAGCCGAGATGAGTGGATTGCCTGAGCCCGCGGGTTCGAGACCCGCCTGGGCAACTTGACGAGACCTCACCTCCACAATAAATCAAAAATTAGCTGGGTGTGGAAGCGCACGCCTGTGGTTCCTGCTACTTGGAAGTCTGAAGTGGAAGGATCGCTGGAGCCTGGCAGGTGGAGGCTGCGGTGGCTGGGAGTGTGCCACTGCACTCCAGTCTGGGTGACAGAGTGAGACTCCAACTCGGAAAAAAAAAAAAAAAATCTGTTTTTCACCAGAGCAGAGTTCCCAATGCTCTGGGGTGCCCAAATCCCAGCAGATGTGATAAGGATTAGGAAATAATAATGAAGAGACTTTTCAGTATTTAGTTAGGATGAGTCTGGTGGCATGCAACAGAAAGTCCAGTTCAGGTAGGCTTAAACAGCGTAACTGGCCAGTTTTAGTATGTACACTACAGGAGAGAGTTGATTCAGCTCTGTCTCTGCTCTGCTTTTCATAGTGTTGACTTGTCTGTAGAGTGGCCCTATTTGCATTCTCAGGATGATTCCTGCCAACTCCTGGGTTATAGGTTTCCTTGAACATGTCAAGTAAGCAAGAGGAAAAGGGAATCTGAAGATCCTCAGAAAAATTCTTGGAACTCTAACTGTATTGGTTTCTGACACATACCACCCTCCCTGTGACTAGGGAGATGGAATATATTACTTGGCATATTTTAGGTGATGTGTTTCCACCACTGGAGCTGGGGTGGAATCAAGTTCCCCAGAATTCCATGATTCCTCAGTTGTCAGTTTGCCCTGTTTGGATGGAGTTCAGAGGAAAAGATGTTGGGAACACAGCCTTAAACGGTCATTTCATTGATCTGTTTTTATATTTCAAAAGATTTAAAGTTAATTTGGTCATTTTCATGAGATAAGACTTTTGGGGTTAACCAAATGGCAAGTTCCTTGGCTTTTGGCCATAAATATTTTAATCTGTGACCTCTGATTGACAATTTGGTCTATGTTCCCTATGAATTAATTAATACTTAACAAATAAGTATTAGTTGGTAGAATCTTCTGAAACTTAGCTTCTGTGTTGGTGGGAGTGCTTAGAATTTTATAAAAGGAGCTTCTTAAGGTTAAAAAAATTAGGGAGCCTCTTGTCTCAGGCTTCTGGGTTAAGAGCAGATAAAACTAACTGTAGTTCACCTAAGAAGTGGTGACCAGTTCAAATCTTGTACAGATGTGGAAAAAATGACACTCGGTTATATGTCTTATTTTCAAAATTTAAAATTCAACATTTTGAGTCCTTTTTTTTTCCAGACATGGTAAGTTTTAAGTTTTACTAGTATGTTTTAAAAACATTAATCATATGGAAAGAAAAAGATGATGAATTTTAACACTACTATGATAGTGTCTATGACTCAACAACAGAAATTGTTGTTAGCGGAACCACCAAAAAACAATTCTGTCTTGGGGGAAAAATGTTTAGTCGAAAGGCCACAGAAGAGATGCATATGCAGTAAGAGTAATGAGAGACAAACACAATAATGTAAGATTGTTTTGCAAAAAGAAATATCTAAAAAGAGTGTAGTCAAACTGTTGAGGAAACTTCATTGTTAAAGAATAAACATTGTGTATATCAAACACTGAAGAGTGTAATGTGTTGTCAATGGTAATGTGAACTTATTCTAAGATGCAGAAAGTGTTTTGTGCTCAATGCATTTTGGAAACATTTCTATCCCAGAGTGAAAGAAAGCAAAGGGAACTTTCTTCAGTTATACTGGATACGATACCACTGCAAAACAATCCTTTCTGTGAAACCATTGGCCTGGACTCATGCTGAGCCTCTTGGCGTTTGCTGTTGTTTTACCTGACTTACACAATGTTAGTTGTTTTGGATCTAATGCCTTCCCAATTGCCAGGCTACGAATTCTTGGCCAGCGGATCAGGGTCTTGTGGATGTAAAATTAGAACTGCTGCGCCCCATGGTGAGGCTGGCCAACCTGATGTTCTTGGGTAGTCTCCCTGACCTTCTGTCCACTAGGGGTCCACAGTTCAGACTCCTGAAGACAGATTGCTACATCAGGGTGTCTTATTTATCTAGTCTCTAGTTTTATATCCCAGTTCTTCCCTGCCTACCCACCCCTATCTCTTGGTTTATTATTTTTCTTCAGCTTTTGCCATGCCCAGGCGTTCTTTGTGATTTTAATTACATCTGCCATGATTTTAATCTAAATAACACCTGCCGTCTATTTGCTTCTGTATCCCCTTAAATCCCCTCACTTGTTAAAACATAAATTAGTCTACTTTGAAGGAACACATTACGTTGTTCCTTACAAGAAAAAGTAGTATCAGTTGCCACAGCTATACGGCAACCTAAAATAAATAGTATGAAGGCCAAACAATGGTATAAACAGGGATTGACAAACTTTTTATGAAGGCCAGGTAGTAAATGTTTTCGGCTTCACAGGCCATTTAGTCTCTGTCACAGCTAACTCAATTCCAGCACTGTAGCACCAGTCCAGCAGGAAACAATACACACATGAATGGGAATGGCTGTGTCCCAACAAAATTTTATGGACACAGAAATTTGATTTTCATGTATTTTTTAAAATCTTATGAAATATCTTCTTTTGATTTCTTCCCCCCAACCATTAAAACACATAAAAACCATTCTTAGCTCATGGGCTGTATACAAATCAGCAGCAGTCTAGGTTTGTCCCATGGACAGTTACTTGATGACCTCTGTGTACTGTTGTGAACTTCTACCTAAGGTTTGAGCGGGAGACCTTCACTCTTTGTTAAAAATGGACTTTAAAATGTATGAGGTGTTAGACTAGCACCCAAATGAGGCCTTGTCCTTAACGTAATTTAAAGGGTTGAGAGAGAATTGGAAAGAGAACAACTTCCTAACAGTTCAATTCATTGTCATTTGTTACTGTCATCTGTACCACCTAAGATCACCTTAGAGGTTCAATTTTAGAACTTTGAGAAATACTGTCTTTGTCTCCTCATTACACAGATGACATAAAGATATAGATATAAACAGACATCCAAGAAAGAGTGGCAGAAAAAGGGTTTTTTAAACATAATAACTAAAAATGCCAAGAGCAGTGGTAGGGGAGGACGGAAGAAAGAATGAAAGAATGGCTGATTTTGACAAGGAAGCAAGTATTTAAAAGAAGAAAAGAACTTCTGAGACCAGAAATATTCAGAACTTGAATACTGTACCACCAATCCAGGACTCTCTTTATTCTTTCTGCTAGTATTGTATAGTACAGTTGCTCTCCCTTAACATAGGAGGATATGGTTCAAGATTGTCAGTGGATGCTTGAAACCATGAAGGAAGCAAATTCTATGTAGACTATGTTTTTTCATAGTTTTTCATAGTCTTTATCATAACTATGATAAAGTTTAATATGTAAATATGACAGAGATCCATTTATAAATCAGGTACACTGAAAGATTAACAGTAACTAATAATAAAATAGAACAATTATAACAGTATGCCAGCATCACTACTCTTGGGCTTGGGAGTACAATAAGGGGAACTTGAAAACAGCCTCTGGAATACCATGATAGTGATCAATATCAGAACAGGTACTAAATAACCAAGGAAGGAGAGTGTAGACAGTGTGGAGACCCTGGACCAAAGGATAAACCATGGGAGCAAGATAGAGTAGGACAGTGAGAGATTTCATCATGCTGTTCAGAATGGCAGGCAAATTTGTGAATTGGCTATTTCTAGAGTTTTCCATTTAATATGTTTTGAATCCCAGTTGACTGCAGGTAACTGAAACCTCAGAAAGTGAAACCATGGGTAAGAGGGAACTACTATATCATAGTATATGATACTGAGAATTGTTAATCTCTCTTCCCAATGGTGCTTTCTTTGGTATTTGTGTGTCACATCATTCTGTTCGTTTCTGATATTAGTATTCCTTCTCCTTCGGCAAAAGAAACACGAGAAGCTAGTGACCCAGAAAGGAGTTTCTTTATCCAACCACTTTTTGTCTTCCCTAGGGTTGGTTTATCTAATGTTAAATTTCAAACACAGTCTTTCATTTTTTTTTCTTGGCCCGTGTTGGTTCCATTTTGCATATGATTTGGACAGGAATCCTTGGGTTGTTTCTTGCAAAAAATTCTGTATAAAAAACCAAGACAAGTGTGGCTTCATCTTATAACTTGAGATAGAAGTATGGAGGATGAAAGAATTTAGGTGTTTACCATATTCTAATATCTCGCTTTGTGTTCTAGTAGACAGAAATATCAAATTCTGAGGAAAATGTGCTCTTCTGTAGTGGAGAAATATTTGAATATAGCATTCATAGGGTAACAATTGTTACTATAACCTGAGAAATAATGTCTTCATGTTACCAACTCAAAAAAATGTTTTTTATTTCAAAACAGCTTCTTAAAGTTGTTTTTCATGTTGCATTACTTTCCAGTATCAACATGAACCAAGAAACCTTATACCAGGCGTATTAGTTGATATGTTCTAAGGTGTGATACTATAGTTGTTAAATAATTACCTAAGTTGGGAAAAAAGTTTTGGTTTCAGATTCTGGCCTGGCTACTTAGTAACTTTGTGACCTGGGGGGGGGGGGCGGGGTAGTCTTTGAAAATATTTTAAGCCTCAGTTTTCTCATCTGAAGCTGGGAATGAAAGAGAACCTACCTTATTGAAGGAGCCGAAAATGCTATTGTTTATCAGATTCTATTGGGTTAGATGAGATTATGTAAAAATGGTTCTTAGCACAGTGTATGAGTGCATGGCACATAAAAGTCATATTCCCTTCCTATAATATTTGCATGCCTAATTAAATAAAAAATATTTCAAATTATTATTGTTTTTCTGTATGTGTAAACTGTAGTTATATATTAGAGGACATTTAACCTTGGAATTCAGCAGTGCTTTCAATATCCATTTTGTCTTAACATACTTTTGATGTCCTTTTTCAAATAATTTTCCCTATGTAAAAAGACTGTAATGCATGAAGTCCACATATATGTCACACTTCGGGTATCTTCATATCAGCAAATCTTTGTGACCCAGTGAACTCTCTTAATTTTGCTTAAACCAAGGAAACATTGACTCACGTTTTTTTCAACACCTTAACATCACTTCAATTGCACTTGCTCACCCAGTCGCCATTTAGTTTTTTCTCTAGTTTTTATTAATTTTGAGATTGAAAAAGGATGAAAAGGCTATTCTGCATTTTGTTCACTTTCAGGTTTTGTGGATTAAAAATGAATAGACATGATGAATATTATTGTGATTCTTCTTGGTCTTCTTTGTCTACCTTCACCTTTTTTCAACTTCTTGTGTCAGTTTCTACATCTGGAGAATGTTTGTAACCTGTAAAGTCATCCTCCATCTGCATGGTTCTCAGTCTGTATGTGAGATGAAAGAGGACCATGGTATGATGCCATAAAAGTGTCAAGAGGAAAAAACTAAAAGAAAGTTAAACTAAGAACTACTTATGGAAAGTTGGAAATTGAAGATGGTGGTGGTGGTTCCCTCAATCCCTCTTTTGGGGCAAAGCAAATTCTATGCATAACAGGGTACTTAAGCTGTTTTGAGTTTAGAGGGTCAGAAGTTCCAGGTTGGTATGTCTACTAAGTGGCTATGCCAGAATTTGAAACCAGATCTTTGTTCTCACCTTGGGTGATTATTTAATAACTCGCACTACCATTGCTTTTGAGCATATTAACTGGTAATTTGAACATAATCACTGGTAATTTGAAGGCACAACTTTTAAAACACAAGTCTGCAAATTGACTCAGTGAGGACAACAGACATATCTATTCCATTCCAAGGAGTGTGAATTGTTTCAGTAAAGTAGTTTTTGGGAGCTCAGCTACACCATTTAGCTCCTTCTGAGACTTAGTTTACTTGTCTGTAAGATGGGATTAATCTTACCTCAATGGTTTGTGAGGATCAAATGATAGAATCAATGTGAAATAGTTTAGTAACATTGTGTGATATTTTCATAGCCTGTCAGATGCCATTTGATTTAATCTTCAAAATAAATTCTCTGGAGTGTTCATCTCCCATCAATTTACCCAGTGAGACAAAACAGTATTGACCTTCCTCAGTTCTTTGGATGGATCTTCAGCATTTGAGAATCAGAAATTTTAGTCTGCAGTCCATGAGTCTTACATAAGAACCCTAAATCATGTCTCTCCATTCCCTATCCCTGCCATAATTAGATTTAGACTCCTTTGAAACTGTACAGTTTTTATTAATCCTCATTTTAAAAATTAACACCCCAGTGCCACCATGGAATGAAAGTTCTAAGACTACTTTTATAAAATCATCTTCCCTGCTAGGACCTTCTAGCTTTGTTTAAGTCAACAGCTCGAACAAGTAATTTCTTCATCCTTGTCTTTTTACTGACGTTGTTATTTCCAAGTGTGAAATTGGAGTATTTGACTTGGAGAAACCATTTCATTTCCTCAACATGTTTCAGTCTAGAATGTCTCCTTGTACTCTTTATTCTTTACTTGGGGACACATCCAAGTTCTCAGATATGGAACATTTAGGACTTAATTCCAGTATGATAAGCTGAGAATTTATTTGAATTTACCTTTCAGTTACTTGTCTAAATTTTTGTATCTCCTAAGTTAAGATATGCTACATAAAAATGTGAAAAATTAAAAAGAAACCAAATGTATATATATTGCTAAATAACATCAAAATCATATACTGTTTCTTTCTCATATCACACTGTTTAGTCTGTCTGAATTCCAGATGTTTCTTTACTCAGGCCGGTTTGTTGTGTCTTCCTCTGAATTTATCTGAGTAGAAGAATTAAGAGCAAAAACCATTGGGGTTTCCTTCTCAGGGTGAGCTGTGAGAATCCCTGACCAGTTCTCTACTTTACCATGTAGACATTCAAGCTGTTTTCTATTTTTTTCATTTTTTTCTTTTACCCTGTGAATGAATTTAGAGGTAACTGCTTTTCTACTGATCTGGTGACAGATTGTTTTTCTCTCTTTTTAGTCTTATAGCAGTTCTGGTTTAATTTCTTTGGGCATTTAACTCTTGATGTGGCTAGAGAATTTTCTAAAGCAGCTTAGCAAAGAGATATGTTTTGCTATAGAGTGAAGGACCAGGGAGCCTTCTCATTTAAGACATTGACATTGGGGTCTGGAAATGGCATTTGGTACAGGAAGAAATGAGAGAAAAAGAACAATGAAACCAACTTTAGTACCATTGTCTGTCTGTACAAAGAGTACCAGAGACTTTGCAGCCATTTTATTTGTACATACTGTATTTATTATCTTCAGCTCTTTAAAAATTGGCAAGTAGATAATGGTACTTTCAGATACTCGAGGACAGGCATAGTTACTTGGATAGCTGCACAATAATAATTTGTCAGTCTTCAACTACTGTGATAGTTTTGGGGTTCAGATACTCCTGGATTTCATTTTTTGACAGGTGTATGTTTTATAGAATGAAAATTCTAAATAAAATACTTCCACAAGAGACTCTCATCTTAATAGTATACGTACAAAAATACTTCTGTGTTTCAGTGGAAGCTACTCCATTATATACCCTTTATGAATGCTCCCTGCTGAGAATGCATTCTAGAAATGGATGTCAACCAAGGGAGACTCATTCATTCCATACGTTTTCTAATTTCAAAAAATGTACACCGTCAATATTTTTTCTTAATTGAACAGTTTGTTGAACAGACGGGTGCTTTAATTATGGTGGTCTAAATTTACACACATTGCAGTGGTATTTTGCTACATTAATTACCTTACTTGTCAAGAGTAACAGGTAATTACTACATCAACTCTCCCTCCTGCAGTATATTGAAACATAACTTTATTTGAACAGATACAACACACCCCAGTGTATAGCTACCCCTACACCTTAGTCTCTGCTAAAGGAAGGCAGTTCTTATAGCATTTATTTTGTAATGAGCAGGATAGTGGTGAGCTCACCCTTTTCTCTGTGTCTGTCCACCTGAGATGTGTGTCCAGAAACATGTATAGATTCAAAAGAGTGTTAGCTGGAAGCTTTAAGATGACTGATTTCATCCAACCTTCTCCTTATAATGTGTTTCAGAGAGGATGCATGACTTTTCCAAAACCACACAAGAAGTATATTAATGTCCAAACCGGAGTTGGCACCAATTTCACCCCACCATGCTGCTTTTTGTGAAGCTTAGTGCATTTTAATGTTTTTCTTTATAATTATAGAAAAATCATTTGGTATAGTATACTTTGAATATTCATTCACTTCATCTTCCTCTTTTGAACTTCTAACCAATGCTTTGGCTGCCTTACAAAGAGTATTTATCCTATATTCTGTTGAACTGCCAGGTACAACTCATGTCATTTGATTTCCTCTCCAGTGTACTAGTGTCAGCTTTTATGACAAGTTGTGTTAAAATTCTACTTTCACATGTTTTTTGTAAAGGCGAACATTTTGGAGCATATAGGATGCTCTTAGCAAAATCATGCAGCATTAACTCTCCTGGTTTCCATGGCATAGAAAGAAAAGATTTTGTCAGCTTTTAGGTGTGGTACGGAATATACACAATGACATAATATGGGTGTACTATCTTAAAAGGCTCTGTCCCCTTTTTAGTCAAGCACCTGTGACAAAATTGCAAACTGTGGTTAACATAGAACACTTACAAGTGGTTTTTCAGAGTCGTCCAGGGTAGAGGAGCTCAGTGTGCAAAGAACTTTAGTACCTGGCACTAGAAGTGAGTGACATTAGAAAGAAGTTCAAGAAGTCAAGGGTTAAGGATACCACCTTGCAGACTTATTTGAGGTGTCTTATAGAGGGCTAGGTGGGATTCTCTGGGGTGACTTTGGACAGATGAGGGAGAACTTCTTCCAGCCCAATCCACTTCACTTCCTGATGCCTGAACTCCCACCGTAGATGTACCATTTTTGTAACTTTCATTTCATCATGTTTGTTTATACTCTGGGATTTGTAATCTGGTAATCATAGCTTCGAGTGAATGGTTGGTTTGTTTTTTTAAATAGCTTTTGTTGTTGTTTTTAATCTGAAGGATAGCTTAGAGTGATTAGATATAGTCATTCATTCCATCAGCAACTATCTGTTGAGTGCCTCCTGTGTGACAGTCATTGTGCTATAGCTGGCAGAGAGAGGAGTTCATAGCAAGGCAGGAAGCAAACGAGGACCCTGCTGTCATAGAGTTTGCCCTCTAGTAGGAAGAAGCAGAGAGAGCAAGTGACATGAAGGAACAAGATATCTACATATAATGAAAATTCATGAAGGATATAGACAGTGGAAAGAATATACTTTGGGAAGCCCACTTAGACCCATAAAGGAAGGCCTTTTGGAAAAGAAAACTTTTGATTTAATATCTAAAGATTAAGAATGATTCCCATGTACAAAGAGCCAAGGGAGAATCTTTCAGGCAGAGGGAATGAAGAAGGCCAAGCTTCAGAGTTAGGAATAAGCCGAGTGTGGTATGGGAGCAGAAAGACCAGCATGGCTCTAGGTGGTTACTGGGAAGGGGATGGGAGAGTGAGGATGGTGGCAGGACAAGTCGGAACTGCCAGCAGGACGCTGTGGACCATGGCAAAGACTGATGCAAAGCAATAGGAGGCAGTGAGTTCTGATTCAGGTGTCAGAATAAACCTCAGAACTGCTGCTGGAGAATGAATTGCAGTTTCTGGTGTTTTCCTGAGAGTAGGCTTCCTTGGGAGGGAGGATGAGATTCTGGTTCCCTGAGGTTGGGTAAGGAACCCTGGAAAATGCCATGGCTGAGACTGATTCAGCTGGTGCTGATTAAAGGTGAACACCCTCTTCTGGCTGGGGGTGGGATGTAACTGCACACTGATAAGGGGTTAGAAGGAAGCATCATGCTTCAGAGTGTGCAGGCTGAACCACCAGCAGCAGCAGGATCACCTGATAATGTGTTAAAAGTTTTCTGGCCTCACTGAAGCCTTAGTGAATTAGCAACTCTGGAGTTGGGGCCCAGCAATCTAGTTTTAACAAGCCCTCCTGGTGATTCTGATGAGTATGCATTTGAGAAGCCTGTTATAGGATATTCATGTTTGAGAAGTCCATTATAGGATATTAGTGGCAGAAAAGAATTATGATTTCTACAAACTCACTAGTCTCATCGGACTTAAGACTGAGATATGTCTGGGCGTGGTGGCTCACGCCTATAATTCCAACACTTTGGGAGACCAAGGCAGGAGGATTGCTTGAGACCAGGAGTTCGAGACCTGCCTAGGCAACATAGTGAGACCTTGTCTTTACAGAAATGAAAACAATTAGCTGGACATGGTGGCATACACTTGTAGTCTCAGTTACTTGAGAGACTGAGGTGGAAGAATTGCCTGAGCCCTAGAGGTCAAGTCTTTGGTGAGCCGTGATTGTGCCACTGCACTCCAGCCTGTGCAACAGACACCCTGACTCAAGTAAAAAGAAAAGACTGAGATAAAGGAAAGGGCTAAGTGGTGATCTAGTGCCAACCAGAACCTGGGTCTGTCGACCCTAATCTAGTGCTCTTTCTGTATGGGTTTATGGAGTGAAAGAATAAAAAACAAACCAACTTTGTTTTTTGGGGGATAATTATGATATTTATAAAGGAGGTAGTGGGTGGATATTTAAGAAGGACTAGTGCTGTGAACTCGGGCTACCTCATTTCTCTTGCTACTGTTTTCTCAGATAACTTAGAAAAGCAATTTTAGTGTGAATAACTCACTCCTTTCTCCCTGTCAGTGGTAGAATAACAAGTGTTTTTGTCTAAAGCTACACCACTGAGACACTTCGCAGAGTGTGGTAGCATTTTTTCATTTCTGTATTATGTAATTTATTTGGCCTTGTTTTTTGTTTGGAAGTCCTGACACTCTGTATTTTTAAAGTCATTGTAGAAGGTAAAAGATTGAGTGTCTTCATCTTCATGCCTGATGTTTGGGCTCATATCTGCTTTGGCCAGCCGTGGAGAATCCTCGGATCATCCCCCTCACCCTCCATCCAGCCTTATCTGCCTGGCTGATACTCACTTACCTTTAATGTTATTGCTTGCACAAAGCCTTTTCTGACTTCTGCTTAGGTTAAATCTGTGCTAGTTGTTCCCATGTGCATTTGTTGGTATTGTCTGTAGACTGTGGGCTTCCTGAGAACAGAGACTTTATTTGTCTCAAGTACCAGCTATATTCTCTTTCAAACATGGTGTCTGGCATGTGGTCAGTACTGAGAAAGTAACTGTCCATTGGATGCTTTTCTTCTGAATCATCTGGAGCACTGATCAGTTTGAGGAAGACATAGTGATGGGTCTTGTCTTGTCTTTTCTTTTTTTTGTTTGAATTGGAATCTCATTTTGTCGCCCAGGCTGGAGTGTTGTGGCATGCTCCTGGCCACCACAACATTGACCTGCTGGGCTCAGGTGATCCTTCCACCTCAGTCTTCCAAGTAACCACAACTACAGGTGCACGCTACCATGCCTGGCTAATTTTTTGATTTATTTTAGAGACAAAGTCTCACCATGTTGCCCAGGCTGGTCTCGAACCTATGGACTTGGGCAATCCTCTTGCCTCAGCCTTCCAGGCAGGTCTTTTCTAAAAGGAGCATACACAGATTATTAAGACAGGGCTGGGCGCAGTGACTCACACCTGTAATCCCAGCACTTTGAGAGGCCAAGGCAAGGGAATCACTTGAGGCTAGAGGCTCAAGACCAACCTGGGCAAGATAGAGAGACACCATCTCTACAAAAAAAGAATAAACAAAATTAGCGAGGCATGTAGTCCCGGGTACTTGTGAAACTGAGGCAGACGGTTCGTTTGAGCCTAGTAGTTCAAGGCTGTAGTGAGCTATGATCATACTACTACATTCCAGCCTGGTGCCAGAATGAGACCCTGCCTATAAAGAAATAAATAAGTAAATAAGTAAGCAAGTAAATAAATAAATAAAGTTAATTTTTAAAAAGACGTGGTTTCATGGTGTCAAGATGTGAGAAGTAGAAATAAAGCTAGAAGTAAATATTTAAGGTAGATCCTAATGAGGGCTTTGATGAGGTATATACTATCTTAGTCAGAACGTGTTGTGCCAGCTTCTGTGACTAACAACCCACACATTTTGGTAGCTTAATATGATAAAGGTATATGCTGTACTCCCCTCAAGTCAGTGCGTGTCTGTTGAACCTCTTCCATCTTGTACTTGCCATGGGGTCTCTGCAGTCGCTGGGGAAGAGGACCAAGGAGCTTAGTTGACCTGCCATCAGGCTCAGATGTGGCACACTTGACTTCTGTTCATGTCCTATTAACCAGAGATCAATCACAGGGTTCCAACATATAAATGCCAGCAGAATTAGTATTGGAATTGGAAACATATTCTCCCTGAGTGCCCAGGAAGAAACAAGAAATGGAATTCGTTATCATGTGATAGTTCCAAAGTATATATTACTTTGGTTTAAGCTACTGAAGTTTGATCAAAATGAAGCACAGCACCTCCTGTTTTTGTAGCCTGCTCATCAATAAATACTTTTGTTCTCCTGGAAACCAAGAAGAGTGTTAGGCTGCAATGGGTCTTGATTTTTGCGTGTCATGAAGAGGATGTGTTTCATTTAAATCCCAGCTAAGAGCCCATCTTCCTCTGTGGGATTCAGTCAGACAATCTGTTGATGACCCAGCTGTAGCTTCCTTCCACCATCCAGTGAAATATTTGACCCCGAGTGGTGAGTTACTCTGACTCCACACAGATTGGTACTCCTATGGCAAGATCTGGTTGTGTTCTGTTGTTGGCCCTATTTTTTTCCTCTGGAGTTGACAACTCTGGGAAAAAGTATCCAGTGGTATTGCTGAAGACTAACTAGTCCTTTCCCGCATGTGGGCTTGCAGGAGTACCATGGGCAAATTACTATGTCTTAAGGAAAAAACCGAAGTTACTTTTACAATTTGAATTTTTTGTTTGCTTACTAATCTTACTTTATTTTCATCTAGAAAAATACCAAATTTGTTCTTGATACATTAAATGGAGGAAAACATAACATTTATTTATCATGCACTATTTTTTTTTGAAAAAGAACATAAGTTGTTTTCCCTACTGTCTTGTTGTCCATGGTGGTTCTCAGCACAGAAGCTGAAATCTTCATCTAGTCTTGTCTTCTTCCTTGCCGTCCTTCTAACCTAGCCCAAAGGCTCAGTGAGAAGTATGGCAGGGCCAGTGGAGATGTGTAGATAAACTGGGGACCAGAGAGGTCGGTGGTCGTCAGATCATGCAGGACCTTGTAAGCCATGGGAAAGGTTTAGGTCTCTGTCTTGAGAGTACTGGGGATCCATTGAGAGGATGCAAGCAGGGAATGAATGCAGGGGGAGAGGGAGAGAGAGAGAGAGAGAGAGAGAGAATGATCAGTGATGATGATCAAGTTTATTGTGTGTTTTTTGGCTGTGGGGAAAGAGCCTCTGACAGAGCAAGGAGGTGCAAAGCCAGCGTGGCACTCTTCCCCCAGCTGACATGAGAGGTCTCCTCCCTCCTTCTGCACAGAAGTTGCTTGTCAATCAGGAGCTTACCATCCCAGCTTCAAAGCAGTCAGTGCATTTGGGGTAAATATTTATGAAATGCCAAGCTTCGTGATCAAGATGTATTTTGTTTTTAATGAGCAAATGACTCAGAATTGTTTGAAGTTCTTAAAAGACAAATTATTGTGTGCCATTGTAGAAAAAGGGAAGAGGAGAAAGGATAATTTTGCATCAAGCAATTTATTTACAGCTATAATCCGCAAGTAATCAACCTCTTTAAACAAAATATTTAATTTCTTTTAAAGGCTTGAAGTATAAAAATTTAATTTATTTATGGAATCTCATTAAGAGGACTTTTAAAAAGTAAGGTGGTCTATTCAGTTGCTTTAAGGAATGCTAATAGAACGTGTAAGATGCCATAAACACGATGTTTGGGGCATGAGAGATAACAGGAATCTCTGCTCTCAAGATACTTGTAGTCTGGAAGAAAGACAGTCAAAAGCCATTAATAAGTGAGTAGAAGCGTGCAACAAATTTTTTCTTTTTGCATTTGAGACCACTTTTTCAAATTGTATAACTGATACTGTAGAGGTTATTTTGTTTTGGACAACCTGGAAAATACAAAAAATTCCAAAGGAAAATTTTATCTAATCACACCCATCTAGAGCAAACACTGTTAATTTAATTTTATTTTTTCTGTTCTTCAGTGGTGCTTTTTTTTTTTTTTTGAGTTGAAGTCTCACTCCATCGCCCAGACTGGAGTGTAGTGGCACGCTCTCAGCCACTGCAGCCTCGACCTGCTGGGCTCCGGTGATCCTTCTGCCTCAGCCTTCCAAGTAGCTGGAACTACAGGCATGTGCTACCACGCCCAGCTAATTTTTGATCTATTGTAGAGATGAGGTCTCACCAAGTTGCCCGGGTGGGTCTTGAACCCGCGGGCTCAGGCAATCCACTCATCTTGGCCTCCCAAAGCACTGGGATTATAGGCTGAGCCACCGAGCCCGGCCATTGGTGCATATTACTTTGCAGCTGAGAATTACTGTAGATAAAATTTTACTATCTTGCTTATTTCTTGTCACATTATAACAAGCATTTACACACATTTTCCCATTCCAGTATCATTTTTAATGACTAAACCTACAAAATATTCCTTTGTCATATTGGACTATCATTTACTTCATTTACTTCCTTTTGTTCTATTTTGATTGACATTTAAGATAAAACAGATTTATAAAATTTATCCATTTGATGGCTCATCATCTTGTATGCATAACTGTTATAATAAAATATTAATGGGAGATAGATTTTTAAATATCTCTCTATATGTGTATGTCTCTGTGCTTTGCCATCCCCCCCCAAAAAAAAGTGAACCAAATTGTCATTATAATACCTTTACATTCTTGAGGGGACAATGGGGGAATAATACATTTGACACATTGTTTCTATCACTGAACACATAGCTCTCACCCTGAAATTGGTTAACAAAGAACATCCTCGAAATCCAAGAAATCTGTTTGGTTCTAGTGTAGGGAAATTTCATGCCTGATTTTGAGATTTTTAGTGGATCTCATCCTGGTTTCCTAGGACTTTTTCTTCCAGTGACATTTAAAATCTACATATTATTGATTTTGTTTTATTTTTAAGACATCTTTAACATAAGGTCACTACATTACCTTAACACGGGAGCTTGGCTGTACCGATGAGAAGAAGCTTCAACCTTTTCTGTTTGTTACAAATATTCCTTGGATTTTTGTTCAGAATGGCACAGGATCCCAGTAAGCTCTCTGTGTGGGTGCATGAGCCCTTGGAGAGGTGACCTGACTTAAGGGAAAGAGCCAGTCAGTGGGATGACAGCTCCAATAGAATCTGACCTGATGACTAACATTTTTTTAACACCTTTGGCAAATAAGGCTTTCCCTTCCTTACCATCATTAATCCATTCCTGGAAGTAAAAATGCTAATTTGAGCCTACAACCAATTAGTTTACAAAGAAAATTTTTAATGTGTTATATGTCAATATGCAAAATATCCCATCAATATTCTAAAGCAAAAATTGGCAAATGATGGCCTTTGGGCTCAACATAGTCCCCTGCCTGTTTTTGTAAATAAAGTTGTATTGGAACACAAGCATACCCACCTGTTTTTGTAAGGTTGTATGTGGTTGCTTACAATCTCAGAGTTGAGCAGTTACAATAGATCTTATGACTGCAAAGCCTAAAATATTCACTATAGTTTCCTTTACCGAAAGAGTTTGCCAGCCCTGTTCTAAAATATGGCTAAAATATAGTAACATGTCATACATACACACACACACACACACACACACACTATCACATTAACGATGCCAGAATATTTAAAACATTTATTACTCAACAGTTAATATGAACTCCATGTACATTTGTTTCATTTAAAATGTGGCTTTTTGTTTTGTTTTATCACCGAGAACATCTGAGACACATCTCTTTTGTTGCTGGTTTTTCAAAACCTCTACGGAAGTTTCTGATGTTCTACCAGTTGTATTGCTATGTGACACTCAACCCTCACACATTTTGTTAAAAATGCATTCAGTTTGAGGAATGTCATATAATTTTTTTCTTTTATAAGCAATAGGCAAAAATATTTTCTTTAGAAATATATATTTTCTATATGGTTTGGATATTAACAGTCAGTTCAACTAAAAAACAGCGTTCAACTAGAAAAATGTTAACTGGATTAGCCTGTGGCATTTGCTTTTATTCACTTCTTAAAGACTCAGTATTCTCATCTATGAAATGGGAATCAAACTTCTTCAATGGGATATGTGAAGATTAAGAAAGAAAAGAAATACCTGACACATTTTGTGAATATATTCACTGTTGGTTCCCTTTTCTATCCTTAGCTTAGTTAGAGGAGCAAATAATCACAACTATGAAATATTTTCAGAAAATTTTCCAAATTTACAGTACTTCTGCTTACTGAGAGTTACCTGGAGACTCAAGTAAAAGCCAGGGAGAAATTAGGAAAGTCCATGTATTTGGATAAGAGATACTAGCAACTGCAACCAACAATCCAGAATTCCCAGGGGCTTAACTCACTGCAGATTTATTTCTGAGCCACCTCACAGTCTAGTGCTGGTTGATGGGGACAGGGGTGGTGGTGCCTCTGCTCCATGTGGTCTTCCAGGGACCCAGGCTCCATCCAGAGACTCCACTATCTCCAGGAACTAGGAGTTTTCTACTGGAAGAGAGCAGGCATTAGGGATGGCTTCAGGATCAAAATGAAAGTACCACATACCCATTTCCGTCTCTTTGGCTAGAACTCAGTCACAAGGTCCCACTTAACTACAATGGATGCTGGGAGATGCATTCCAGCTGTGTGTCCAGGAAGAAGAAATGGATTAGAGGAGCATTTAACCAGTCTCTGCCACAGACTGACCATATTTTCTTGGATCTTTATGGAGGATAAATACCATACATAAACTGCCCAGAGGTGCTGTTCATCGGACAACCTATCAGCAACAGTCACCCATGAAAAGGGTGTTGTTTAGAGACAGTCATGCTGGTTTGAAACAATTTATCTGGATACTTGTTTAAATATATTTTAAAAATTAGCCTGTGATCTGAATCTGCTTCCCACATGTTATGTGCCATTTAGGCATTTTGTTGTTCTAAAATTACAGATCTATCTCAGAGGGAGTAAGTTTAGAAATGCATACAGTACTTAAGAAATGTTGCATGCAGTGACATTTTCATTCCCAAAGTGATCTACATGGACGCATTTATTTTGCTGTTTTGTAAAATCAGAATTCGTATGCAGAATTGAACAGAATTCTTTTTCCATGAGGGCAGATAGAACATTTGTGAAAATGCTACCTGTTTCTTAATTCAAATTGCACATTTTTCATTGAATCATACCAGAAGTATTTTCAATTTTTTCATACCTTTAATAGATCTAAACTCACCTTTTTTAAAACAAGTTATTCATTTTAAATTATGGGTATATGAATATTTTAGGATTATAATCACCATAAAATGAAGGACAAAATCTATCATACCAAAATAGAAATTTAATTTAAAGTACAAAGAACTTGATTACAAGGTTGAGTAGACTAGAAACAAGATGTATAAGAGGATATTTAAAAACATTTTTTTAAAAACCCCTCAGCAGTACGGTTTTACAGTATATTTGGAAAAAGTACCTGCGTTTATTGATGTTCATGAAGATCTTTAGACAGTTTAATCAAAGATCAAACTTTTGTAAGGTTGAAAAAAGCATATGAAAGCAAACCTTCTAGTCACTCCATGGAAAAGCTAACTTTAGAAATCATTCAGTATCATAAAGTTAGTGAAGTTTGAGATAGAAATTGCTCTCGACCATATTGTGATCTGGTGTTCTTAGTCAAAAGTCAGGTTTGTCTATGGACATGTGTAATTAAAAATATTTCTCTTACTTTTCTTGGTACTCATGGCATTTCTTACTACCTGTCACTTTGTCTTTGATGATATATGAGACAGAAAACTAGCTGAGTTGACCAGGTTGGTTTTCCAGTCAGCTGTTCCTTATTTTTCTCTGGTGCTTCTTTGTTATATTAGAGTTCGAGTTTACTATTCATGAAGCACATTTTAATCAGTGACCATATCAGACAAATGGAAGCTAAGCGCTGGTTAGTATGTTGAAAATAAACATGAGGGCTCTCATTAATGTCGCCGTCTGAATAATTAGTTGAGCATCAAGTCCCGAGCAGCCGTGAAAGCAGGCCCGCTTCTCACTGGAACGACAGGGTGACAGCCCCGTCTTGGAGGATGGTCATTAGTGTGCCCCACCATCAATGTCATGTTACTGTGTCAAATTAGTTATGTCCCCTTAGGAGAGAAGCCGGACCTACAAATTACTCTCCCACATCCCTGGAAACTGTGTTTGCAAAACCTGCGATCGAGTGTGAGCAAATTATTAACATGGCTCATAAATTAACTAGTTTACGGGCTTATAACATTTTACAAGTAGATAATAAAGGGCAGAAAAGTTTTCCAGTTGCTTTGCCCTGGTGTGAGGGCTGCGATGTGCCGACTTTTCCTTGAGGAGTCCACAGCTGATAGTTTTTTGTTAAGAGGAGCAAACACATGGGGTGTCAGAACAAATGTTTGGAAATGTAGGATCTAAAAGGCAGCAAATGTAAATCCATTGAAAGCAACATAATTAACTTCGTTATCTCATTGCTTTGATAAGTCGATGACAATGGTCCTCTTTCTTGCGGTGGCAGTTGCTCATTAATGAGTTCACCAATTAAGTTTGAACGACTACAGCCTTTGCCAACTGAAATTATCTTAAAAAATATTTTTGGTGCATTCTTATCATACTCTTAAGCTGCCTTGTTTCAGAGGATTAATGCCAACACAGCACCTAAAACTCCTATAAGAATGAGGATCCAGAAGCCACGATGTATTTGGCAAACAGTTTATGCACACAGACAACTGATACCTAGAAATCATAGCATGGACAAATCTGCCCTGAATTTTCTCATATCTAGAAGAGACACCCACTAGGAGCACCATTTCTTAACTCTCTTCTGAGTTCTGGTAGACACACAACCCACATGGTTTCCGGAGATACATGACTATTCAAATCATAAAACTTCATGCATCTCCTTTTTAGTTTCAACTTCTCCATCTGAGTAGGTTAAAAACATGTACATTCACAGACTATTGCCTAGGTTTACTGTTAAAAGAGAACATCACACACAAACATACCCCAGAGGCTCATATTTTTTACTCATCCTGTATTTCCATTTTTCCATAGGGGTGGTGGAAAGAGACAGAGACAGAGTTCTTTTTGTACTCTCAGGGGCCATATAGATAGGATTATTATCTCAAGGATCTATGCAAAAAAGACCTGGCACGTGAAACCTTGCTACTGACAGCTATTCACAACAACTTTCTGAAAGTGCTTGAGGATGAGTTGACTTATCCGTCAGCAGCTTCAACTTACTTGGAATTGGATTTGGTAAATATTCTACTAATAACCCAACTAAGCTACAAAAGCTTGCAGCCTCAGCACATGCACACACTGACTATTTCCATGAGAAGGTTGTCTCACAGCCTTCTTCTGAATTTGAAATGCAACTGAAAAGAAAGAGTTGCTTACTGTGGCAAGTAAGATTTTGTGTTTGGCTGGCAGGAGAGAGCTTGTCTGTTTTTTAGGGGATGCTTGTGTCCGAGTCTGGATTTCTTTCCTCTTGTCGCTTCCACCAGATGCATTGAGAGAGGCTAAAATGCCAACACTTGTAGCAAAATTGTCATTTGAACGCATGGGTCTTCTTGCCCTTATTTCTCAGGATGTGTTAGTATTGTAATTACGAGAACTTATGTTAAGAAATTATGGAAGTTAAAGGAACCAAACTTTCTGAGTGAATGTCAGTGCCTTCAAGAGTGGCAGTTTTACTAAGCTATATAACATTTGCATTCTCCTCCTATAATTCTGTAATTTGGATTATAAACTAGAGTGAATGCTGTTTCTAGAAGGGAAAGGACAAAATAGATGATTATAGTATATGTAGGGAAGTGAAGTCTGTAAACTTGCGTGTTTGTTGCTTTTGAAACATCACATTTTGCCCCTTCACTTAACCTTAGTCTTTTATTTTTGTTTTCAGTGTCCCTCTGTGTGTTGCAGTCCTGTGGCATTATGCATGCCTCCTCTCAGTGACCCCAGGCTTTTTATGGCTGTGAGACACGTTAACAATTCAGGGTAAGTGGCAAACACTTCTGATACTGTATATCACCTAAAAATTACTATCTGCCTTTGCAGGTGACACAGTAGTGACTATAGTCATCCCGTGGAAGAGAATGGGCTAGCTCATGTCAGGAACAAATTTCAAATCTGGCAGGGATATGGACGTTGCTACCCTCCACAGTAGCTTCAAGAACAGGGTTCATAACTTGGATCATATTTGTGCGAAGGAGACCTAACGCAGAGGTTGGCAGACTTTGTCTATAAAGGGCCTGATAGTAAATATTGTCATGCTTGTGAGCCCTACAGTCTCTTTTGCAACTTGTCAACTCTGTTATATTAGCATAAAAGTAGCCATAGGTAATACACAAGCAAATGAGTGTGATTGTGTTTCAATCTCATTTATAAAAAACGGGCAGTAAGCCATATTTGGCCCAAAGGCTGTAGTTTGCTATGCCTTGATCTGCTGCATCAAAGGGGGACATTTGACCTGTAAACTTGACACCTCGCTGGGTACCAGTCCCTCTGACCTTGATCAAACTGTTTATATGAAAGAAATAGGAGTAAAAAATGCCTGCCCTTACTACCTTGCAAAGTGTTGTCTTGAGGATGAAACAAGATCTAATATATGCGAAAGCACTTTGAAAATTTCGAAACTCCTTACAAATGTAATGGGTGGCTCTACAGTCATTCTGGCTCACCAAGTGGAAGGTGCCTCCTTCACCTTTTTAATCACATTGGGCTTTCATGAGCCAAATGAGTGTGGGGGAAAGCTCTCTGATTTCTGAGTCATGTGGTTTGTCTGTGCGTTCCTTCTGTTTTACAGTTGATGGACAAGCTGTTGAAATGTCTTTTTAGTATCAAATATGGATGAAGGGATATACGGGTAGATTATGGCAGGCTAAAGATCAAATGCCAATGAAGAACGATTAAATTTCCTTTAATCATCAGAATCTGAGAGTTCTGTAAGATCTTCCACCTTTAATATAGGCCTTAATAAATAATAATGCTTTGGATGTCTACAAGTATGTTTGAATTTCACAAGTCTTGCATGTCAAAACACAGAGACAGGCTCAGCAAATATGCTTCCCTGGACTAGCAGTACTAATTAAGAAGGAAAGTCATACTTAAACAAACAGCTTTGGGGATAGAGGAGTAATCAGAATCCCAATTCATGAGTTTTCTAGTTTTTTTTTTCTCATAGAAAACTGTAGTATAATCTTTAGACATGTTTTTGTATCATTGATATCAGTTAAGAATTGTTTTGCAGTAACAGCTGCAGCTGTGTAAGTATAAAAAATTATATATTCTTTTTCATAAAAACATCTGGGGACAGTCATTCAAGTCTTCTGTCTTTCTGCTCTGTCTGTTCAAGTTGTTGCTTTGTCACATCATGGCTGCTGGCTCTCCAGCTATTGCCTCTACATCCTGAAAGGAAGAGACAGAAACACAAGAGACAAAAAGAATAAAATCATCTCAGCTGCATCAGGCCTCTTTAAAGAACTGTCCCTGAAACATTACCCAATGACTTCTACTGACATTCTATTAGCCACCTCTAACTACAAGGGCATCTGGGAAATGCATCCTTGGACTTGAATAATTTGGTGTCCCAGTTAAATTCTGGGTTCTAGTACTGAGAAGGTGAATGTTTATTGAGCAACAGTTGTGGTTACTTATACAAAATCAGGATGTCGATTTTGCTTACATTTTTAATTTTTATTTAGTTTCCATGAATGCCTTCTTCCTATCCTTAACTGTGTCTTGTTTGAATTTTACATGCTGGAATTTTTCTTATTCAATTCTTAGCAGAGATATATCTTAGTAAGTATTTTAGGACCATAGCATTCATACTGAAAGTGCCATGGCAAATCTGAGAAATAAATTTCTTTATCATGAGAACTATAAAGCTCACAGTTTGCATTGTCCCTCTGTTCTTATATAGATTCAAAGATGAGTCAAAGCTCTCCTCCCTACATTTCTGTAATCTGTTGCTCCCATATCTCTGCTGAGAGCTTACCTTGGCGTGGATGGGTAGGAGTGAGCCACTTCTGTCTAACTTTTGTGTTCTAGATTGGCCTGTATGCTATTCTTACGAATATTATATCTCATTGAATGAATACAGTGAGATGTGGCAATTTCTCTGCTTATTCCAGCCTGTGATGGATGGTCACAAAACATATGGTAATGATGCATTCACAAACTTTTTCTGCATATCTACTATGGATACAGGATAGTGGCGGGGTTAAAAGTATCTGCTTTGAAGTTAGATCCGCTTAGACTCACATTCTACCTGTTCCACTTATTGGCTGAGCAACTCTGGGCAAATTACTTAACCTTTCTGAGCCACGGCCTCCTTGTCTGGGGAATGGGGATAAAAATAGAAGCTAGCTCGCTATGAAGAATTAGAGAGGTGACGCTGGTAAGGAGATCAGCATAGATCCTTATACATAATAAATGCCAGTATTGTGCTGGGCTTACCAGGTGATACAGCGGAAGCCTCTATACTTTTTTTTTTTTTTTTTGAGTCAGGGTCTCACTCTGCTGCCCAGGCACTATCATGGCTCATCCCAGCCTCAACCTCCTCCTTCTGCCACAGGCTCCCAAATAGCTGAGACTACAGGCATGTGCCACTGTGCCTGGCTATTTTTTTTTTTATTTTTTGGAGAGAAGAGATCTGGCTGTGTTGTTCAGGCTGGTCTCAAAACTCCTGGGCTCAATCAGCCCACCTCAGCCTCCCAAAGTGCTGGAATTACAGGTGTGACCCATTGCACTCAGCCAGAAGTCTCTGTCTTTGAGGAGTTTTTACCATTCAGTAGCTGATTCGTTGGTCATTGTTTGACAGGTAGATGATGCGTGACTCACAGTTCATTGCTTCTCCCCTGGTATTCACTTGTAAACTTAAGTAGAGTCTTGGGAGGTAGCCCCAGTGCACATCTTCAGGGATACCTGCAGCTGTGCCTGCAACTGGACAATCCCTGTGAGCAGAACTTGTGACTCTGGGTCCTGTTTTGAGGCGTGCAGTTCTTTTTTTCATTCTGCATTTTTTTTTTTTCACTTAGTCAGACAACGGGCCTGCCTCGCAAGCAGAATTCACTAACTGCTTTCAAGTCGGTATTGCTGATGATAATCTGAAACTGTAGGGTTTCGCTCGTGCAGGCTGATGCTATGTGATGTCGATCTTCTGCCATCTCATCCCCCATCCCTGCTTCTGTGCTGACTCTGCAAAGCAGGTCCTGGTCCCCCACACATCTTCTCAGGAATGGCCCCCAAAGAACAGTGTCATCTGCTCACAGAAGCTGTGCATGACTGTGGCAGAGATGCTAGCAGTGCTCACGGACGCCCAATTGGTGATGCGTCCCAAGACTGAGAAACAGCAGCAATCCCGTGATCCTGGCTATCTCTTGAGTTCTTGAGCCCCGTTGGGTAAAATGGGTGAGTCATACTGCCTGCAATTAGGAGCCTGCAGTGACAGTTTTATTAACATTGACCCCACGTCCCAAAGCTGATGGTCTTGGGGAGACTGACCCCAGCCTTGATTACCTGCCAGAGGTCTGCCTGACATAGGTCTTGCTTTCATCAGGTTCACTGTGTGGAAGTCCTCTTTGAAGATCTTACCTGTTCAAAAGACTTTAGAAACCTTGAGCTTTTGCTATATGGTTTTCTTTTTTTTTAAGTTGGAGTCTCACTCTGTCGCCCAGACTGGAGTGCAGTGGCCGCTCCCGGCCACCGCAGCCTCGACCTGCTGGGCTCTGGCGATCTTTCCACCTCAGCCTTCCAAGTAGCCGGAACTACAGGCATGCACTACGATGCCTGGCTACTTTTTGATTTATTGTAGAGATGAGGTCTCTCCAAGTTGCCCAGGCAGGTCTCGAACCTGCGGGCTCAGGCAATCCACTCACCTCGGCCTCCCAAAGCGCTGGGATTACAGGCTGAGCCACCGAGCCTGGCCTGATATGTGGTTTTCAATATTTTATTTAAACATCATTGCTGTGCTCAGATGCCATAAAAACTCCCTTTTCTCTGGACCATGGAATCACTTCTGTGCTTCTCAAGGCTCACTCCTCATCCTCTGGTGCTCAATTTGGGTATCAACTTCATGGGTATGCCTTTGCTGACCTTCTGCATTAAAGGAGATGCCTCCCCCTTCTTATTATTCTTGACCCAAGCCTCCTGTTCCATATATGATAGTTTCTGTTGCTTCATGAATACACCTGTGATGTAGTTTGGATGTTTGTCCCCTTCAAATCTTATGTTGAAATGTGATCCCCACTGTTAGAGGTGGGCACTAGTGGGGTGTTTGGGTCATGGGGGCAGATCCCTCATGAATAAAGTAAAGCCCTCCCCAGGGGAATAAGTGATTCTTGCCCTAGTAGTACCTGTGAGATCGGATTGTTTAATGGAGTCTGGGCACCTCCCTCTGTCTCTCTCTTGCTCTGTCTCTTGCTATGTGACATGCCTGCTCCCCCTTTGCCTTCCCCTGTGAGTAAAAGCTTCCTGAGGGCCTCACCATGAGCAGATGCTGGTGCCATACTTCTTGTACATCCTGCAAAACCTTGAGCCAAATACACTCTTTTCTTTAGAAACTACTCAGCATTGGCCATTGATTTGTTAAGCACTGGCCAGGTTATGTGCTCTTTGAGCTATGACTGCCATGTTTTCTTAGCTTTGACCACCTCCCTTATCTTGGAGAGGTGACTCTTCTCTCTCTCTCTCTCTCTCTTCCCACCTCTCATTTGCTTTCTAAATAGACTATATTTTCCAATCTAAAACAAACAAACAAAAAACAAAACAAAACTCAGCATCAGGACTTCCTTTACAGCAATGTAAAATGGACTAAGACAACCTGTTTCCCAGGTAATAAGCAAGGGGAAGGTCTGTCTTAATCAGTGTGGTTTTCCAATGGTTGACAGTACCTGCATGTGGTAGGCATGGACATGGTTGGTATTTGTCAAATCAGTCAGAATACGTTTGGGGATTTCCCTGTGAGTTTCTGTATTTTTGCAGTACCCTGGCGGACTGCATCTGGATGAGGGAGTAAGAAAAGGAATAAAGCCACATGTCACCTTTATTGTAGGACTAGGATACTGCCCTTGGGTTTCCTCTGGAAAGTTTCCACTGTATACTACATGTTCTGTGTGTCCCATCAGGAGGGATTATTCATCATCTTCCTGGCGAAGGCAAAATCATCTGCCAATTGGTCCTAAAGCCTTATTGTGGATGGTGCAGGTTGATTAAGGACAGTAGGTTCCAAGCTCAGATCCCAGCACTTTCATTCACTTGGACAAATTCTTTATCTCTGTAGGACTCAGTTTACTTGTCTGAGGCAGGGGTAATGGCACCACCTAGCTCATGGTGCTGTTGCAAGTATTAAATTAGATGATATGTGTAAAGCACTTTTCACGGGTTCTGGAACAGAAGAGCAAAGCTGTTGACTTAGAAGGATCAGCAAGGTCATGGGCAGCAGCACTGGCAAAACTCACCTTGAGCTTGCTTGTAATCTTAATGTCAAAGGTGGCAAAGATGGCAAAAAACCTTGATTTGTGAGTACACTTGCTCAGATTCCATGTACTAAGTTGACTTTAAAAGGTACAAAATGAACAAGCAATGGGGTGGTCTGTCTTATATTTGTTGTTGACATGTCGGATGTTTATGACCTGTCTCAGATCATACAAATTATGAACCCCAAACACTGCAATAGCTCAGTGTTCAGAGCCTGACCCGCATCCACAAAGCCTTAGAAATTCCAAGTTTGGGGTGCTGCACTGTCCTTATGTCTTTATGCTGGGGATATGTTTCCCTCTTAAGTTAATTAGAGCTGCTTTGAACTCCTGCCTTGAAATAGAGGGTGTCTTAAATTTCCTGTAAATTGCTTTCTTTTTTAAAAAAGATGTTACTTGACATATCTGTCCTGAAAATTCACATAACTTCTCTTTTGGTAGAAAAACAAAGTCTATGTAGTCAGAAGCGAGTTAGATATAAATATCTTACATTGTTAACATCGATTTCTTTCACCTGCTTAAAGAAAAATGATCTATTATTTTTGCTATACTGTTCCATCATGTCAGTGGTTGACATGTGTTGTTCATTGTGAATTTGTTATGTAAAAGCTGAAGCACAGAGAGGGACCTGTCTCACTCTGTATCACGTAACTTTCTGGTGGAAAAGAATGGAATATATCAAATCACATACTCTTATGTGACCTGGAGTAGCTAGGGTTATTTAAGAAGTTAAAATAGCCATTTATTTTATTAATTTATAATTTTTATCCTTTAAAAGTAAAAGAACGTGATTAAAATATAAGTTAATTTTGTTACTCATCAAATTACCATCAAATATTGTTACTAATATCCGTTTTAGGAAAAGAAAAGATAAAATCCAGTGAGTTTCAAAGTAAGTGAACAAGTCAGGAAAAGCTTTGGTTAGACTCCCGATAACCTTCAGAATGGCTAACACCCAGATTGTTTTTGCATCTCTAAAAATATATAACACCCCTCTCTCCAAATATCATTTCAGAAACTAAAATAATAATTCATGCAAAGGGAAACACATCCATGTAATATGAGACTTGATTAGGCTGTTTACATGGGATACTTGACAGCCTAGATTAGCCCTTGCATGTACCCTTGTGCCTGAGAATCAGCGGGAAAGATTAGGAATTTTCTGAGGGTTTTTTTCTTTAATGTTTTGAAGTTTGGCTGTGTTGTCTGAGCTGTTTGGTGCTCAACTGAGTGACTCCGGTTAAGATGTGCAAGGGTTGAATTTCTCAATGCCAACTCTCCCAGATGATCAGTAAACCTTCTGCCCTGGGTGTTCTTATCTGGAGAGTCTGTGCCTTGTCTTTGACCCTGTCTGTTCTCAATCATTCATTAATGGTGACACAACCCATTCTCCTACTCCTAACTCACTTCCTAAACGTGGTGATTTCTTTGGGATTCCATTCCTAGAATAAATCATGCTTAGGCCTTCTTGGGTTTATCTAGATGTATGTACCCGGATGAACTTGCATTTCATGCTGATAATACCCTGCATGCACAGTTTTCCCCTTCTCCCTTAAAAAGTAGTGAGAGGCAGAAGTAGAATTTCCTTAACTCAAAAATTTGAATCCTGAGAAATACTAATAAACAGCCCTTGTTTAAGAGAAACACTCTAGCTTGTGAAAAAGTCTATCTATAATAGCTAACTACTTTTACTGAAAATTTACTGTGTCAGATATGATATTTAGTACCTCACAATAGCTGTGTGAGATAATTACCATTCTAAAAATCCCTTTTACAGATGAGGAAATTGATGGATAGTGAGCTTAAATGGCTCACCCAGAATTCTCTGCTTATAAGAGGCAGAGCTAGGGTTTGAACCCAGAAATTCTTTTCTCTGGTATCCTGCTCTTAACCACTACGCCATAAGGTCTTCTCCATGCAAACGTTTTCTCAGGGTGTTGATTTGCAGGTATTGTTTTGTTTTAGCATACATTTTCCACTCTGGGACTCCATGTTGAAACTTTATACTTCAGTGCCATCTAATAGGCCATTCTTGATCTTACTGGACTTTTTCAAATGCTTAAGTCTTTTTGCTAATATAAGAGCTATGGGAAATAAAAGTATTTCCCAATATGATTGGGAGCAAGGACAACCACTTAATTGACATTCTTCTATCTCCAGTTGGATGTGCCTGTTAAGACATTTTCTCTAGATCTTTGAGTCATTTTTTTCTGGTACGTTATTCTAATTAACCTCATCTCTGTAGCCCTCATTTTATTTCATATTAGCCTCTGACCACCCAATAATTGATTTGTTCCGCTCAATCACCTGTGCAAAAAAGTGTGGCAAGTGAGAGGGTCTCCTTCCCAAAGCATCAGTTCTGTACCTGGGCGTTTTCCCAGCAAGTGGGTTCAGAATGTTCCTTTAGTACTTGGAAATGTTCATCTGGAAGACTTTTTATTTACTAGGGTGAAGATCTGTTGTACTTAGAGGTAACACTGGCTAACAGAGTTAGAAGACCTTTAGTTACTTAGTCAGTAGAATTACAGATTCATAAGCTGTATGCCAAAGACCTTGACCTTCAAATATTGCAAAAATATTAGGCTTGAAAAAAATACATATAAAAGCAAGTTGCAAGGGACCACAAATAGGCAATTTTTACTTAAGGGATTTGAAGTATTAATATCTCCTTGTTAACACAAAGAACAGACTGCTTTTTAATGTGTCTGTACCTTAAAATACTGAGCCCACCATTTGTTAGGTCCTTTGCTTGTGAATGGCCAACTTAGGCATAAAGGGAAATTAATTTACATGATGTCAAAAAGTCAGGTGGTAGAACTAGCTTCAGGGACATCTGGAGCAAGGTGTTCGGGTCATGTCATTAAGTTGGTCTTGGTGTCTTGGCTGTGCTGTGCTCCATATTGGATTCATTCATGGAGGCATTTCCCAGAGTGTGGCAGGATAACCTTTCATGAATCTGTCTTTGTAGCAACTCCAGCCGAAAGGAGTCTTTTCCTAAGAGTTCTAGCAGCTGCCATAGGGTCTGGGTATTCCTGCTTCTGTGATTGCTCTGGTATTTGCCGTATGCCTTTCTCCAAAACACTTTCTAGGGCTGGAGCAGGACGGAGTAGGGGTAGGTGGGAGGGGACGCTTGGCCTGGGGAGGGTCGTGTGCCCATCTCTGAAGTCATGGATGGGCTTTGGCCTATGCAAAGTAGTGGAAAGTAGGTGAAAAGGTTACTGGTTTCAGAGGAACGGGGCAGAAATCTGGGAAGGTGGACTTTGTGTGTGCCTTATAGGGTACTATACTTGATGTACTGAAAATACATAGATTTATAGGGAGGAGGAACCTATAAATATCACATGGTCCAGCTAATCACGACTTAACGTTGTCTATGAGATTTTTCCCATGCACTTGTCTGCCTAATAGTTGGACATTTCCAGTGACATTTACTACCTTGAAAGTAGACTGTGACTCAGAAATGGTACTGTCCTTGGAAGAGTCTGGAGTTCATTCATGACCTGCTTCCTTCCTGTCCATTCTTTGCCAACCATCCATCTATCACCTGTCACTCTTTAGGGTCCCAAGCCAAGGTACTTGATTTTAACATACTTATATCTGCAAGGTGGACAGAAAAGTCAGTTATAATGTAATGATAGAGAAACTATCATACTTCTAATGGATTGTGTGTATATGATTGGGGAGAGGGTTAGGGAAAAGAGATTGGAAGGCCTCACAGAAGCAATATGGCCAGGCTAGGGTCTCAAAGGATGAATAGGAGTTGCCAGGTAGTCAAGGGGAAAAAAAAAGATCTTAGTGGTGGATGTACTGTCTTTTCTCTAGGATTAAGCCCTATATCATATTCAGATTTGCTCTGTGTGTGTGTGTGTATTTTGAGTTGGAGTCTCACTCCATCGCCCAGGCTGGAGTACAGTGGCATGCTCACGGCCACCTCAGTGCTGACCTGCTGGACTCCAGTGATCCTTCCGCCTCAGCCTTCCAAGTAGCCGGAACTAGAGGCATGTGCTACCACGCCAGGCTAATTTTTTGATTGATTGTAGAGATGAAGTCTCGCCAAGTTCCCCAGGCTGGTCTCAAAACTGCGGGCTCAGGCAATCTGCTTGCCTCAGCCTCCCAAAGTGCTGAGCCACCGAGCCCGGCCCAGACTTGCTTTTGAATTACCTAGGAATATTGGCCTATAAAATATCTTAGCCCAGGTAAAATGCACAAATCTTTTAGGTCCTATCAACAATGTTAGTGATGGAACTAATACATACTGATGAAAGATTTTTGTATAGATGAACCATACAGTGTCTTTCAAGTTACCCCAGTCTTCTATGTCCAAGTAAGTAAATAATATGTGAATGGATAAAGCCTCCATGGGTAAAATTTTGGTGCGTTAAATTACAGGATTTTTAATATCATGTCCCTAAACATTTTGAAAGGATTGGATATCGTTTGTTTTTCATACCTTCTTGAGGGCAGCAAGATGTTTTGAACCTCAGTTTTCTCATCTGGTACCTGAGGATGAAAATAGTGCCTTCCAAAGTTTTAGGGTTGTTACAGAGAATAAATATCTTGAGTCATGTGAGACACCAAATATGGTATAAGCCCTCTGCAGATATTACTATCAGAGGGCATTTAATTAATTAATTAATTAATTAATTAATTAATTAATTTTTTGAATTGGAATCTCACTCTGTCGCGCAGACTGGAGTGCAGTGGCCGCTCCCGGCCACTGCAGCCTCGACCTGCTGGGCTCCGGCGATCCTTCCGCCTCAGCCTTCCAAGTAGCTGGAACTACAGGCGCGCGCTACCACGCCCGGCTGATTTTTGATTTATTGTAGAGATGAGGTCTCGCCAAGTTGCCCAGGCGGGTCTCGAACCCTCGGGCTCAGGCAATTCACTCACCTCAGCCCCCCAAGGCGCGGGATTACAGGCTGAGCCACCGAGCCTGGCTGGCATTTATTATTTATACCTTATTTGGTTGTCAACGCCTTAAAAATTAGTTACGTCCATTTAACGCGTTCATTTTTTAAGTGTTTTTCATGTTCCATGGACAGAAAAAAATATACATATAGATATTATTTTTACATGTTCCTTGTATTATAAAAATTAAAGATATTAAAGATGGTGAGATTTAAGACAAGAACTTTAACTCCACATGCTTTTAATGCTTTCCTGAATTAATAATTTTCATGTCCATCATATTTTCTCCTTGGCCCATAATTCGTCCCATATTTGGATCTTGGCAAATGATGACTTGGTTAATTAGGCAGTCTGTTAACTCTGATTACTAAGTTATAACAGATCAGTGTAGAAGCATCACTGTGCAATTTGGATTAAAAGGCTCTTCATTTTATCAAAACAAATTTACTTTTATGGTTAAGTATGTTGAAGTGCATTACATTAAAATGATGTGTTTCGCAAGGAAAATTTTAAAAGGATAAAGAATTATTTCCTTCTACTAAATTATTTTTTTATTATGACATTCATCACATTATCTTTCACTAGGCATATACTTAAAAGCTTGAAGTCTTCTTTTAAGACTTGAAAATTATAACTGATTTAGTCCTCTATTATACAAATATGATGGATGCATTGCATTTTTATTTAAACATAATTTAGTGTAGTAGCGTATGGTTGTATTTCAGTACTGAACACAGTGGCCTCTACTATTGGAGTTACTTATAGAAATGAGTCTTGACTATGTTGGGGGGATTAGTAGGTGACATTAGGCTGGCTGTCTTTTACAGCTGAAGACATTGATCGTTATTAAATATGATTGGGCCTCTGTAGTCCCTTCTCTTGTCTGATGGGTCATCATCACTTAAGAGCAATTGGGGTATCCAAAACTTGCTTGCTTTCTCCACGTTCACCTCTGTCTCTTTCCTTTCTTTTCTTAGCACATTTAGCATTGTGGAAAGAAAACAAACAAGTAAGCACAGAACTCTGTAACCTGTGTTTATTACCTCTCAAGATTCTGTCAAGCATCCATAACATTCAAGAATAGCACCTCCACCTCACTCCCTCCTCTGCTACACATACACACCCATGTGTGTACACATGCACATATGCACACACACTGAATACAGTAACTGGCACCTGGGAGGTGTTTAATAGGTATTTGTTGAAAGCTAGTGACTGGAAAAGATGAAACACTGCCAGCATCCCTCTCCCAGACTCCCGAGCTGCTCTTAGAGCTAGTCCAACACCTGGGACCCTGTTCGATGTGGCAATCCTTAAGATAAATGGTATTGGTGAACTTAATATTTATTCTTCCAATAAGCTTACTCAATTCTGGCCTTTTATGAATTGCTATGGGAAACAGAGAAATCAGGAAGAAAAATACAGTAGTCCTCCCTTATCCATAGTTTTGCTTTCTGAGGTTTCAGTTGCCTATGATCTACTATAGTCTGAAATTAGGGTGAATGCAGTATAATAAAATCCTTTAAGACAGAGATGCCATCCACATAACTTTTACTACAGTATATTGTCATAATTGTTCTATTTTATTATCAGTTATTGTTGTTGATCTCTTACTGTGCCTAATTTCTAGATTCAACTTTGTCATAGGTATGCGTGTACAGGAAAAAGCATAGTATGCTTAGGGTTCAGTGCTGTCTGTGGTTTCTGGCATCCACTGAGGGTCTTAGAATGTATCCCTGTAGATAAGGGAAGACTACTGTATTATTTACATTCAACAAATTTAGTATCTTGCTTATTGATTATATTGGCATGACCTTAGACTGGAAGTTGGAAACCTGAGTTGTTTAGTTTTATTCAGTGGTAGCCTGTAGTTTATGCAAATCTGGCTTTCCTAAATCTAGAAGACTCTTCTGTTATTGAAGGTAGGTGCAGAAATCTGTTTAACTCAGAATGGGAGTTGAGATTTTATGAATTTGATTATTTTCTCTTAATTGGGAACATTTAATAATAATTGTAGGTGACTCTCATTTTGGAACAGTTGTGGCTGGTTGTTCAAAGACAAAGTGATGCTTTGAGCTCTGATTTGATGGATCCTAATGACAGTCAGCCTAATTCAGTTTTCTGTTAGCTTCCTGACCACCCCATTCCTTCCGAAAGAACCAAAGAAGGAATTTTTAAAAACCCAAACCATTATATTAATTTCTATAGTTACTCTCAAAGAAGTATATTGACACAGAGATCTGTGTCTGGGACATTTTTCAACCCATTAGAGCTTTAATTTCTATTATTTTAAAATGGAGTGTTAGTTACCTAAATAATATATGTATTATGGTAAACTCTTGCTAATAGAGCAAGAGGATCCTCTGGAAGACAGCTGCCCTAAGAATGAGATAAGAAGTGAAGTCTGCTTGGGTTTTGAAAGATCACTTGCAAAATATTCTTACCCCTTATCCAGGGTCCTCAAGACATCTTAATAGTGATGTTGGGTAACTTTTGTGATTAAGTGCTTCCTTAATGAATAGATCTGTGGCTAGAAGCAAGCAGACTTATTGGAAGGTTGGATACTATTACTGTGTGGTTTTATTAATTAAGTTTATTCCTTTAAAGTGACCTTGGATGAAAGCAACCACCTCTTCTGTGGTCATGGTTAGCAGATGTTTACCGTAATTCTTTGCTCAGTGAAAAAAATGCCTCTTCCACCCAACAAAAACAGCCACGTTTGCTTGGCTAAATCAAAACTTTGGCGCTTGGGTCTTACTTTACATATCATGGCTCCAGTCACACAACCTTTCCAAGTGCGAGGCTTAGATCACTAGCTCCAACATCTGCAGGAGAGCTTGGCTCACAGTGATGTATTATGTGAGTGCTTATTTCTTATACTGCTTTTGGCGTTCGCCCTTCCTCATTGAAACCAATATCCTATATGCAAGCCTCTCTTTGTTTTTCTTGCATAAGCATGTTCACCCCTGCTTAATTTTTAAAGCTTTCATCTAGGCCTATGGCCATTTTAGTGAGGATTTTGATCATAGAAATAATGTCAAGTTCTGCCTTTTCCTTCTGAGAGTTGGGCTCTCTCGGGCATATACAAAGCATCTCTTTTCCTCATATTTTGTGTTTGAAAAGCACTTTTTCTTATTGCACATTGGGTCTACTTAACCAAGTCACTTTTCTGGGGTGCCAATTTCTGTTTTTTACGAGCACTAAGTGATTGTGAACATATAGATAGATAGATTATGAACATATAGTCGCTGCCCGCACCTGCCAGTCAAGGGTCTCATAGGTATTTAAGAACCAGCTCTCTCATCTGTACTGAATTTCTGCCCTGAAGAATGTTGCTTGCTCTTCGGCAGTGCTGAAAGGAAATACAACAGCAAAACTTTGCTTTTCTTGGGAAGCTCCTCCCTTTGGAATGGAGAACTCTGGGTGGCTCTTCTTATTTTGTTTCCATCGCCAAAATAAGCAGGGATCTTGCATAACACCAGGGTAGGAAAAAAGAAGTAATTTTAAGGGAAACATATGTTCATGTTCAGAAAAAGGGAGTTAGAACTGGACAGGAGATAGTGGCCCACACAACTGAAGGCATCTTCTTTTCAATTCAGGTAGGAACCAGGTTTTGATGATGTTGGCATTTTTATAAAATAAGAAAAATAAGCTGCTTCTCCACTTCCCCAAGTTTTTTCTTTGATTCAGTTATAAATAAATCTTGAGACTGAGAAGCCAAAGCTTATAGGCTGCTTAATTGATATATGTGGTATAAAATGGATCAAGTCCTGTATTTGTTCAATTATTTTCCTGTGATCTTAGCACTAAGTAATGTCCTTGGAAATCACTTGCTTTAAGATGCCTGCCCTAATTTGAACTCAAAGCTGAAACTATCCAAATATGATTCTCATTTGGTCTAACTTTAGGAAAAGAAAGGTCTGAGTATTAAAATGAACCAAAGATGTCTACTCTAGCTGTTTGACTGATTAGGGGACATATTAGTTGTCTTTTTAACTGATACCAAATAATGTCTGTTGATAGAAACAGAGCAGACACTTTAGTGTTTCAGACTGTTTGTGGGTGGCAGGATTTGAAAATGCAGCTAATTTGCAAAAAGGAAAAAAAGGATAGAAAAACAGATAGGAGAAAAATTCCTTAAAATAAGGAATTTTCTTATTCCCCCATTCCCAAGGTATGAAAATTTCAAAGCTAAGGGAAAACCTGGCAAAGTTCTTTCCTCACTGTAAAGTAAACACTTATGTCCTTAGAATGTAGCTGTGGCTGGTGGTGGTTCAAGCCTGTAATCCCAGTGCTTTGGGAGGCTGAGGTGAGAGGATTGCCTGAACCCTCGGGTTAGAGATCAGCCTGGGCAACATGGTGAGACTTCATCTCTACAATTTAAAAAAAAAAAAAAGAAAACAGTTGAGTGTTATGGCATGCACCTGTAGTTCCAGCTACTTGGAAGGCTGAGGTGGAAGGATCACCGAAGCCCAGCAGGTCGACGCTGGGGTGGCTGTGAGCATGCCACTGCACTCCAGCCTGGGCAACAGAGTGAGACTCCAACTCAAAAAAAAAAGAAAAGAAATGTAACTGTGAGGGAGGTATAAGCACAGAAGCATTCTGGGTACTGGCATATGTCTGCAAGACCAGTGCCAGAGGGATCTCAGACGGATGCACAAAAATGGTTGGGGGCAAGGGCCAGTAGAAATGTGGGATCGTCCTCAGGTTGGACAGCCTTGGTTGTGCCTAGAACTAGTTGTATATGTAGTTCTTTCTCATGTATACAGAAAGCACATCCAAACAAAGATCTGTTTGTGACCTGTGAAAAAGCTCGGCTCTGAAAGAATCCTTCCCTCCCTGAGTGTTGACACCAGTGGGTTTGGAACCTGGCAGGTTAGATCCAGACTTGCATTAATCTGTTTGATTCAATAGTCTAGCTGAGATTTTAAAACTTCCAACTGGAAACAAAAACAAAAACATATCCCTCACTCCCCACCAAAAAGGACACAAAGCCATTTGAAGTATAAGATTATTCTTTGATATTGGTTTAAGGTTGAGCTATTTTAGATAGTCCATTCCTTTTTGTTTCCCCCAAGGACTGAAGAAGGCATTTGTCAGTGGCACATGAGTCATTTCACTATTGGAAGCCTTGAGTTAAAAAAAAAAAAAATCAGTGCATGTGGGTAAGAAAAGGAATTTTGAGTCAGATTTCCTTTCAGTTCTTAGAGTAGGCTACATTCTGTTGTTTTTCTAGTGTTTTTGTGTTTGGGATCCATCACACTATAAATGGTGGCAGATGCCATCTCTGTATTAGTGAAAGGTAAGAAGGGCCTCAGGGAAAGTGTCAGAGCAAATTGGAAATCCCAAAAGTCTTGTTTAATAATTATAATGTGACCTTTTTATCAGGTTCTTACGTGTGACAACTACTTTTGTAAGCAACATACTAGTACCTTCTTAAAGAATCCTTTTAAGTACTATGAAGTAGCTACTCCTATTACCTTCATGTTACAGATGAATAAACTGAGGCTCAGACAGCTAGGGTTACAGATGAAGTAACTGAACCTGAATAATGTCTGTAATTTAGTTTACTGTAATGTATCAATGCCAAATTCCTGGCTCAGATATTATGTCTACTCACATTATAAGATGTTACCCGTGGGGAAAGCTGGCTGAAGGGTATATGGGGCTCTTTGTACTATTTTTGCAATTCCTTGTGGTCTATAATTATTTCAAAATTTAAAAAAAATTTTTATTTATTTAAAATTGTGGGGTACAGTTCAGGGCTAGATAGACATATATTCGCCATGCAGGTACCCTTATTGATGAGGGGTGCAAAAGTTAAAAATTTTAAATGAAGATTTTAGATTTGGAGCAAGGTGTGTTTGCTTTTATGATCCAGATATTTTACTACTTTGCCTTCTTAGAGGGTTTCTGCTCCATTATCTTTCTTTCTTTTCTTTGAGTTGGAGTCTCACTCCATCGCCCAGGCTGGTGTGCAGTGGCATGCTCACAGACACCCCAGCATTGACCTGCTGGGCTCTGGCGATCCTTCTGCCTGAGCCTTCGAAGTAGCCAGAACTACAGACATGCGCTACCACTCCTGGCTAATTTTTTGATTTATTGTAGATACGAGGTCTTACCAAGTTGCCCTGGCTGGTCTCGAACCCACGGGCTCAGGCAATCCACTCCCCTCAGACTTCCAAAGTGCTGGGATTACAGTCTGAGCCACCAAGCCCAGCCTGCTCCATTATCTTTCTAGGGACAGAGTTTCAGTTCCCTCAGACTCTATCACATAGTCTCTCATAACTCCCTTGTGGTTTCGGTAACAGAGATTTATCCTTGATTTGTAAAATGACTTGTAAAATAGATTTGTAATTCGTTTGCCATAGAAATGCACATGGACTTCTAGAGAAGAGAAAGGCAATAGTAAGCCAAAGATTTAGTAGTCTGCAACATGTAAATATGATAAGCCAAGAAAAAGTTATATTCACATGATAGAAAACCTCTAGATGCAAATTTAGAAAAACCTTTGTATTTTTTTATTTTTATTTATTTATTTTTTTTTGAGTTGGAGTCTCACTCTGTCACCCAGACTGGAGTGCAGTGGCCGCTCCCGGCCACCGCAGCCTCGACCTGCTGGGCTCCGGCGATCCTTCCGACTCAGCCTTCCCAGTAGCCGGAATTACAGGCATGCGCTACCACGCCCGGCTGATTTTTGATTTATTGTAGAGATGAGGTCTCACTGCCCAGGCGGGTCTCGAACCCGCGGGCTCAGGCAATCCACTCACCTCAGCCTCCCAAAGGCGCGGGATTACAGGCTGAGCCACGGAGCCCGGCTAAACCTTTGTATTTAAAGATCTTTCCTCTGCTGACTTGTGATGTGATCTTAATTTCCTCACTTAGGAGATTTTAAAGAAGAGAATCATGTTCCACCAAAAGTTTCCATGGATAAATAACTTTGGGATATTCTAGATAATACAACTTCAAACTTGTGTCTTTATTGAGTAAAAATGATTGCTGTAAAAGTTGTTCAGTCTAAAAAAAAAGAAGTTATTCAGTCTTATGACTGGAAAATCAAGCTCTAGGATATGTTGGTGGATTTATTCACTGGCTGATTAACTCTAAGTAAGACATGTTATTTAAGATCTTTCTTCTTTTTAAAAGATAAGTATTTATGACTATAAATTTTCCCCAAGTACTGCATTACCTGTATCTCATAAGTTTTACTATGAGAGTTTCCATTCATTCAGTTTCCTTCATCTCACAGCATTTTCTAATTTCCTTTGTGATTTCTTCTTTGGCCTTTTGGTCATGTAGGAGTGTGTTGTTTAATTTTCAGGTTTGTGAAAATTCCACATTTCTTCCTGTTATTGATTTCTAATTTCATTCCGTTGTACTTGGAGAACATGCTTTTAAGTTTATTGAGGCATGCTTTATTGTTCAACATATGGTCTGTCCTGGAGAATATCCTTGAGAAAAGTGTATATTCTGTTATTACTTGGAATTTTCTGTGAATGTTTGTTGGGTCTGGTTGGTTAACAGTTTATTCACGTCTTCCATTTCCTTGATCTTCTGCCTTGTTCTGTCCATTATTGGTAGCGGGATATTAACATCTTCAGCTATTTTTGTTGAATTGTCTATTTCTCCCTTCAGTTCTGTCGGTTTTTGCTTCATCTATTTTGGGACTCTGTTGTTAGGTAAAGACCCTCTTGAGGAGATCAAAAGAAAGCATTCTTGTTTTATCACCTGCTTTCAGGACTTCACTTTATTTTCAAGTTTAAAAATTATAATAACTGAGCCGGGCTCTGTGGCTCAGCCTGTAATCCCGCGCCTTTGGGAGGCTGAGGTGAGTG
>NW_007249964.1:1160559-1169204 GCF_000164805.1 Carlito syrichta | reverse complement strand
GATAGATAGATAGATAGATAGATAGATAGATAGATAGATAGATAGATAGACAGACAATGAAAATGAAAATGAAAAATTGGTGACTTATTTGGTCAATGTATTTTTTTTTTTATAGGCAGCTGGTAGTGTTCAAATGAGGCCAAACCAACATTATCTTCAGTAGCAGATGACTGGTTTTGATTTACCCAGATTAATGTTTCATCTCTACTATTCTCTTATTCTGTGTAGACATTGACTAACTCAATGCAAACATCTTCCATGGAAAAAATATGCTTTTTTATTTTTTTAGCAAATAAGAATAAAATGCAATTTTCTCGTTGTTGCTAAACCTGTGACTCTATAGCTCTTCCTGTGTGTAGGCTGTGTGGCAAACTCCAGGTGCATCTGTCATACAGAAATTGCTTTTCCCCCAAAATGCAGAATTGTGAAATAAACCAATTTGGGCACAAGTAGTGTTTGCTAGATTTACTTAGTATCTATTGAACATCTCCATACACTCTATGTATTAGGACTAATCAGAGAGTTAGAACTGCCTAGTTTCTGCACGAATGCATATATAGCTTCAACTTAGACAGTGATACTACTGACTGATTATTTTTGCTAACAATATTATGGCCAAGCATTTAATTTTTTTTCTTTCCAGCAGTATTGTAAATTTAGTCCCAATACATGTCAGTGGGAAAACACGGGACAGGGGAATTATACACACACCAGCATACTTGCACACACATACATGCATAAAAAGACAATTCCTTACTGAAGAGTTTTTTTTAAAGGCATTTATCTTTGGTATTAAATAATTCCTTAGCCATTTTATTATTGTTAAGCATATTTGGGTGTTTATCCATGAGCAATAAAATAGGTTAGCCATAGTTTTAAATTCACTAGAAATGAAATATAGTTTTTTCAGAAGAGATTTTGCATGTATGTTAAAACCATTTTCTTTTACTGTCATTTATGTGAGTGGTCCATAGACTTGATTGTTGGTGGTGGAAGCATGTGGCTCTGTATCTTAACTTTCTTTCAGAAAAGAATTCTTGTCTTTGTCATTTTGTTTCAATGTGTGACCTCCCTACCCGCTGGGTTTCCCCACAGCCATCAGCTAACTGCTTTAGCCCCACAAGGCTACCAGCATTCCTGGTTCACAAGTAAGAAGTAAACAGAAAATCTTGCTAATTCCAGCCCAGTAGGATCCTTAACACTGTAATGAGGGACTAATTTTGAAAGCAAAGAAACATCTCTTAGAAAATTAGAGCCAAATTTTTAAATGATCTTAAATAACTAATTGAGAGTAAGAATGGTACTTAAGAAAGAAAGAGTGAGGTACTGACATATTGAAGAATTACAACAGGGAGAGAGGAGTCCTCTAGGAGCTCCAGTAATTATGCAGCCTTACTCCGGTTGCCACTGATGCTAATCTGAGCATAGGAATGATAATGTACCTTAGAGGACAGGTTTGTGGTTGAAATGCTCTTGATAGATTTTGACAAATTAAACAGTGGTAAAGATGTTTGGAAGTTATCCAGGTCCTTACCATTATTTATGTCAGTGAACTAGAAATCAGTGGTTAATTTGCAGTTCTTATAATTTTTATGATACTCGTGTTGTTGTAAATTTAGCCGTGTGCGGCATCAACTCAGCGGGATACATTTTATGTTGTCAGCTACCTTTTGACATCATAATAGATTTCAGTTGCCAAATCTTTCTCGATAGAATAAAATATTAAAAAAGAATAAGCTGAACAGAATATTTGGATCATATCCAAACACTAGTAAACATATGACGGACTTTCTCAGATCAAAAGGCTCAGATTGGAATGGGGGAGAAATTAGACCCTGTTGGTTTCTGTTTTTCTTCTTTTTCCCTTAACGCATTCTAGCATTCTTTTCTAGATAGGCATCTTCTATCTTGACTCAAAGCTAGTGTACTTTTTGGTGTGTAGTACCTTACAGGGTAACCAAAGTGTAATTTGAAGCTAATGATTTTCCACACCTTTTAACTGTTCATGCACCTTTGTGAATGACTTCTTTATTGCACTGGATCATGAATTCCATAGGCTGATATATTTTTTCTCATTATGTTTTAGTGTCCATTACATTATTTTAAGGAAAATACTGGTACTCTTCCTGGATAATTAAAGACTTGGTTGGAAGGATTTTTTGTAGTTAAGATGTTTCTTTCTCCATCCTTTTTCTCTAGTTTATTCAAAATGCCTCCTTTATAATTATCCACCACTATGGCACTGACCCTTGTCCTGCTAACAACTGAAGAGGATAAGTGGACACCCTTGCCTTTGGATCTGTTCGTTCTCTGAGATTCTCTATTTTGACCTCTAAATCATTTCTTTTGTAACACATATTTTTGTAGATCTCACTTTGATCTGTGTGAACATCTAGCCTCCCGTTTCTCTTATGTCACGTACCCTGCTTGGAAACATTCTGTGACTCCATAAGCCAGGCTTTCATTTTTTCCATTTACACACCTCCTTCGACTCTCTTCAGAGGAATTTCCCCTTTCATACTCACAGCAACGGTACACAGTTCTCATGAGCTTGACCTTAGGATGCCCAGCCCAGTGGAAGGAGATTTTCCTTGTCCTCTTTGTATATAAATTGGGTTACACATCTTAAGTGTCTTGTTTGAAGTGTCCATTTGGCAGGGACTCTGCTGCTCATTTTGCCTTCTCTGCTCCCGATGCCTAATAAATGTTTAATGATAATTGAAATGATTAGTTATCAATCCATAGTGGAGAAGAACTTATTAACCTTTTCTGAGTACAACTACAGTATAATGAAAGTTTCTGGTCCCACTATAACAGCAACTGGAAATGAAATTCATTGGATTCGTTGGGTTTCTTGTATGTGGTGGCATCAAATGGTTCTGCATCATTCATCTCTCTTCTGGAAGGTGTATGCCCTTTGCCATTGCTTCAAAGAATAGCCAATATTCATGTATTTGAGAGAAAATAAATACAGCTATGTGATATAGTTTGGATATTTTCCCTTCCAAATCTCATGTAGAAATCTGATCCCTGATGTGGGGGTGGAGTCTAATGGGAGGTGTTAGGGTTATGAGGGTGAATCCTTCATGGAAGGCTTGGGTGCTTTCCTGAAGATAGTGAGTGAGTCTCGCTTTGTCAGGTCACATGAGAGCTGACTGTTTAAAAGAGCCTTGATACCCTCTTCCTCTCGCTTGCTCTCTCACCATGTGACACACTGGCTCCCTTTCACCTTCTGGCTTGAGTAAAAGCTTTCTGAAGGCCTCACCAGAAGCAGATGCTGGTGCCATGAGAGCCATGAGCCAAAAACATCTCTTTTCTTTATAAATTACATAGCCTTAGGTATTCCTGTGTAGCAACGTAAAACAGACTAATACATTGTGTAATGTATTTTGGAGGCATGCACTTTACACTTTCTATAAAGTAAAACACAATTATACAAAACCACTCATCCACACCCCCACTACCCACATGCCACACACAAATCAGTCCTGTGCTAGGTGTCCCCTTTCTGCACTATTTTTAATGTCGCCATTGTCCACTGAGCCCTGCAAATGGGGCTAGTATAACTGAAGAACTAAAATTTCAATTTTAATTCATTTTAAATTTACATTATAATAGTCACATGCGGCTACTGTATTAGGCAGCATTCATGTATATGTATGTGTGTATATATATTTGTGTGTATATAAAATATATTTCTATGAAAATTATTTTAAGATAGACACCCTTGTAATCACCACTCAGGTCAATAAACTGAACTTTACCAGCCACCCAGAAGGCCCTCACATGCCCCTCACAGCCTTCTCCAAAATAACTAGTGTTTTGACTTTTTTTTTTTGAGTTGGAGTCTCACTCTGTCACCCAGACTGGAGTGCCGTGGCCGCTCCCGGCCACCGCAGCCTCGACCTACTGGGCTCTGGCGATCCTTCCGCCTCAGCCTTCCAAGTAGCTGGAACTACAGGCGCGCACTACCACGCTCGACTAATTTTTGATTTATTGTAGAGTTGAGGTCTCACCAAGTTGCCCAGGCGGGTCTCGAACCCACGGGCTCAGGCAGTTCACTCACCTCGGCCTCCCAAAGCACAGGATTACAGGCTGAGCCACCGAGCCCAGCTGTGCTTTGACTTTTATAGTAGTCATTTCCCTTTGTCTATTACTTTATCACATACACGTGCATTCTTAGATGTCATAGTTTTGTATCCTCCACTTTTTCAAAAATTTGATAATGTCTTCTAAGTCTCTTAAACTGCAGATTTCCTGAGTCTATTCCTTTCTTTCCTCTACACTTTATCTTTGGAGAACCCTGGCCACTTGGAGATTTCCCCAAAGTCTGGGTTTTGCCAATTGCATCCTCCAGTTCAACATGTTCCTCAGCCTTCTCTTTTTCCTGCAGATTGGCAGCTGGATCTGAGGCTCATGTTTGATCCCTTTAGCAAGACTCTAGGTGGTGTTGTGCTCTTTCATTCATGAGGGACATGCTATCTTGTTGTCTTTCTTTTTGTGACGTTAACAGCCATTAATGCTCTCTGCCTAGATCCATTAATTCATTGGGAGATGAAAATGGTGATATTCTAATTTTACTTATTAGCTGGGATGCTTTTATACTTTTATTCTTTATCTACTCTTTTGTTACCCAGTCGTACTGTTCATCTAAGTAATACAAGATAAATGTTTGATTCTTTTACTCTGTTTATCAGTTTTCAAAATAATTAACTCACTCTCCTCCTCTGAAAGTACCCATTAAATTTTAATAACTTTATGAACCATGGATTTAAACATGTTAGTAGGTTTCAATCTATTTGCATTTCTCATCTTTTATTGAAGATCAAATTGTTCTTCTTTGATTAGTGGAACTTCTTCACTTTGCTTGGTCTGTCCTTCCCATATGACCAGGTTGGTCTTTGATCGCTTCTTTGCTCCCTGCTGTGACAGAATGGTTCAGACTCAACTTGCTATTTCTCACCTGACAACTGGCATCAGCCATTTATGTTAGAAACCCTTGTATCTTTCAGTGGAAATTTGTGTTCCAAAACAATTATTTTATTTTGAGTCAAAGTCTCACTCTCTTGCCCAGGTTGGAGTGCAGTGGCACAATCACGGCTCACCCGAGCCTCGACCTCCTGGGGTCAGGTGATCTTTCCACTTCAGCTTTCCACTTTTCCTGCTCCTGGGTAGCTGGGTCTACAGGTGCATGCTGTCACTCCCAGCTAATTTACTTTATTTTATTTTTGAGTTGGAGTCTCAGTCTATCGCCCAGGCTGACGTGCAGTGGCACACTCACGGCCACCCCAGCGTCGACCTGCTGGGCCCCGGCTATCCTTCTGCCTCAGCCTTCTGCTATCATGCCCAGCTAATTTTTGATTTATTGTAGAAACAAGGTCTCGCCAAGTTGCCTGGGCTGGTTTCAAACCCTCAGGTTCAGGCAATCCAAAGTGCTGGGATTGTAAGCTGAGCCACTGAACCCGGTCTTAATTTATTTTTAAAATTTTTTTGTGAAGAAGAGGTTTTTCTGTGTTGCTTAGGCTGGTCTCGAACTCCTGCCCCCAAGTAGTCCTCTCGCCTCGGCCTCCCAAAGTACAGGGATTATAAGCATGAGCCACTGTGCCTGGCCAGTTATCTTAATGCTAATAATGCTTATTTTTGCTCGTGTATCTAGACTTCATAAATTCACCTTGATATTTCCATTTCATATTCAGAATTATAGGGTTTTTATTTAACATCTTATCTGTTACATCTCTATCTTCCTTTTTCCATGCTGTCAGTTCTGTTTGTCAAGAACACAGAGTGGGGACCAGGCATGATGGCTCACATTTGTAATCCCAGCACTTTGGGAGACCTTGTATCTACAATTTAAAAAATAAAATCAAATCACTGGGCATGGTGATGCATGTCTGTAGTTTCATCTTCTCAGGAGGCCAAGGCAGGAGTTTCACTTGAGTCCAGGAATTCAAGGCTACAGGAACTATGATCCATCACACTCTGGTTTGGGCAACAGAGCAAGACCTTGTCCCTCTTTTAAAAAAAGTGGTGGGAGGAACACAGGGGAAGATAAAATTAGAATATCCCGTAATTGTTCATCTGCTTATTTATACTCTTCACATATGCAACAATTTTAGAATAACATTACTAATACTACCAGTACCAGTTATGATTACCCAGAAGGAAACATTTTATTGCATACGCAATCTCTGCCCTCTCTCCATTATTATGTTATTTTATTTTTTAGAGACAGTCTCACTCTGTTGCCCAGGCTGCAGTTCAGTGGTACGATCACACAGCTCAGTATAACCTCCAACTCCAGGGCTCTAGCAATCTTCCCTCTTTAGACTCCCAAGGAGCTAGGACTATGATTGCGTGTCTCTACACTCAGCTAATTTTTGTTTTATTTTATGTTTTGTAGAGGTGGAGTCTCACTATGTTGTCCTGGCTGGTCTTGAACATTTGACCTCAAGTGATCCTCCTGCCTCAGATGCCCAAAGCACTGAGATTACAGGCTTGAGCTATTGTGCCCAGCCCCCTCTTGCCATTATTTTTTGATGGTTATATTATATCTGTCTTTTTTAGAATATTTTGCCATGTGTACTATCCTCTTAAGCTTAACCCTCTTTTAGTTATAGTAATATAGGCAAGTATGTTCAATGCACAACACCAGTCTTTATGTTGATGCCTCTAGTCATTTTGTCTCAAACTCATTTCTACTGTATTTTTCAGGAAGGGCCCATGGGGGTTCTATTATCCCAGTTTTTGCATTGTGACAACAGTTTGCTGTGCCCTTTATACTTCAGGCCATAATTTTTACTGTATTAAAATTGTCAGTTCACATAAAGTTCTTTGAATAATTAAAATATTTTACACCATTTTCTTCTGGTATGAGTCTAATAATTTTACTGGACCAATATCTTAATTTTGGTCATTTTGAGCAGATATGCTCAAGTGTTCTGTGCCCTCTTATAATATATGTTTTCAGATTTTTTTTTTTTAATTTCAAGCTTATTTCTTTGAATTATGGTTTTCATGTTTGGATAGTTCCCATCCTGTGTGTTCCTCTCCAGGGATTCCTATTTTGTATATGTTGGATCTTCTTTACCCATCTTCAGTATTTGACACTTTCCCTTAAGTTTTTTTTTTATCTTTATCTTCATTTCTTTTTTATTTGAAATTTTAAAAATGTTTACTTCCTATTTATTTCAAGACAGTATTTGTTGTAACCATCTGCTTTCTGTGTATTCCTTATTTCTGAATTTTTTTTTTCTTTTTTCAGATTCTTTCTTCCCTCATTTCTGAGCTAATCTAATTCTGATTTATGTTATTCTTTCAGGCTTTATATCCTTAATGTCTTTTAGCCCATTTTGAAATAATAGATTTTAGGCCAGACATGTAATGGCATATCTTTCTGGTATGTATTTTTATTTTCTGTAGGATGCTATTCGGTTCCTTTTTTTTTCTTTTCTTATAACTTTATATAGCATTTGACCTCAAAATTTTTCTATTGCTCATTTTTTTATATGAAAGTGATTTTTCTGAATGTTTAGAAGGAAGTCTTGATTTAGACAGGTCTTCTAATTTCATAGAGCTCCCTTTTTGGATTACTTTCTACTGCTGGGCTATTGGCCTGCTTTCGACAATATCTTGACTCTGTTCTTCTTCTCTACTTTTTCTGGGCCCTTATCTTTTGTCTTGATTTTTTTTTTTTGTCCTTTTCCATTTTGATTCTGTTTCCAGCAGGTTTTCTTCAGTGTGGAGTCCTATGCTAGAGTGGAAACCCTGCAGCACATTTTGAGAGTTCATGAACATGAAACCAATCCCAAATCTTCAGACTTTTCTTAATATTGGCCCTTTGCACTGACTCCTTATTGGAACTGGAAATATCCCACAGCCGGGGTTCAGCTGCAGTTTTAATTTTGGCTTATCACACTTTCCATTTAGTACTTACTGGCAATTTTGGGTATTCTCTTCTTCAGGTCCTTTAGTTGCTGTATCTTTCTCTCCTTCCCACAGAGGCCTCTGCTCTGTAGGGCTTGTGTATCATGTTAGCTTTCCACATCTGTTTATATTATGGTGTTTGAAGTGATAGCTGGCCACATGATGTCGTTATAAATTTGCACAAGGGGTTTTTGGTTTTGCTCTCTAGTTGCTCTTTGTTTTTGTATAAGGATTTGGCAGGATTCAAAACCTATGTTTCTACTTCTGCCTATTCTTTTTGTAATGTTAAGTTTTACTTGGTGCTTTATCAAGAACATTTTCCCATGTTGACCCATAACCTGATCTTTAATGACTGCATAATATTCTACTAATATATGAATATAACATGATTATTAAACCAAACTACTATTATTGGGTACTTGCATTTTAATTGCTCAGTAATTAATGCCATCAGGACAGCAGTTCAAGCACTTTTTTTTTTTGAGTTGGAGTCTCACTCTGTCACCCAGACAGGAGTGCAACGGCCGCTCCTGGCCACCACAGCCTCGATCTGCGGGGCTCCGGTGATCCTTCTGCCTCAGCCTTCCATGTAGCTGGAACTACAGATGGGCGCTGCCATGCCCGGCTAATTTTTTTGATTTGTTGTAGAGATGAGGTCTTGTCAAGTTGTCTGGGCGGGTCTCGAACCCGCGGGCTCAGGCAATCCACTCACCTCGGCCTCC